>NW_010391678.1:17762-56581 GCF_000710305.1 Buceros rhinoceros silvestris | reverse complement strand
CCCTACACACTATCCTGTCAAGGTCAAGGATTTTCTGGCAATCCTCAGCACATACAAAATACAGGCTGTTGTCATGAATCAAGACTTAAAACAATTCTCCATTTTGAAAAAAAGTGGAAGGAGAGCGAGGCAGATTTGGTTTTGAAAGGGAGACAGGCAGCCTATACGTGTGCTTCACCCTGTAATCTGAAAGCTCGTCAAGAGAGGACCCCTAGAAGCATTTTATACTGAACCCTAGAGCAGAACCAGCAGCTCCCGCATCCGTTCCAGTCTGCTCAGCTTCTCCTAACTCAACACTGCCAGAAGGCAAGACAGCACTGTAACAAATTAGCACCACTCACAATTTGTTGAAGTTGCTGTTCCATTGTTTGTTTATTTAAAACTCACACACACAAACCTCCCGAGCTTGCTCTCTGCTGCCATCACCCAAACTCCAGATCTGGAGTCTCGAGAGAAGCAAGCAAAGGCAGTGGATTCAACCCGTGCAGAGCAACAGTCACTGCGCTGAGACTCTGCTTGGGTTTTGCTCTTCCACTATAAGCAGAACAAAGGAATGCCCATGCTATTCCAGCCTGGAAGATCAAGGTGTCAAAATCCTTATTTTGGCACTTGACTAGGGAAGTGTTGTTAAGAAAAAAAAGAGCCACAGGCTTGAGAGGAACTGGCACTAATAAAACTCTTAGTGCTAATGCTATTTGTGATCATCCAAGGGATGATCTGCACCCCTTATCACCCCACAAGATTACAACAGCTTTAGAATAGGAAACGTCTTACTTCATAAAGCACTGTGTAAGTTTACAAAGCACAATATTAGTGCTAATAACTAATTGTCGAAGTCGAGCAAAGGGGTGGCTGTAAAACCTGAAAAGTACCGCCGTTCCCATTTCATTCCGAGCTCTGGGTAGTAATACTGTAGGTTGACTGGTCGGTCTGACTCGTTTATGCACCAATCTGGTTTTACTGTAAGAGATTATTTAGGAAATGTGCTATGCTTTTATTTACACAGGAGAAATTAATGTTTTATCATGACGTGATCATGACAAGGGTGATTTTAAAGAGCTGTAATAGATTCTTATCCTTCCACCAAGTACAGTCTGATTTGCCAGCATGTTGCAGTGTGCCAGCAGTGTCTCCTTTACCCAGCGTTTCTGTCTGTAGGCGCTCGGTGCACAGAGAGCACCCTGCTATCTGAGCAACTGCTCACCAGCTGCACCGTGCCGCCTATAGAGACAGCTGCTTTTTCATTTCTCTTGCTTTACACAACAAAGCTCTGGGGCTGCTGCAGGCATAGTTTAGAGGACAGTAAAGTCAACATCATCACCTCAAGCCCTTACATCCTTTAACTTAGGGTTGGGGTTTTTTTTTTTTTCATTTTAGAGGAATTGTTCTGGTTTATGAATGCTCTAAACGTTTGCATCTTCTGGCTGCTGCATGAAGTGCTGACAGATAGCTGCACCATCCAAAGCATCTCTTTTAACCTGGGTTGAGCAGTTTTGCTTTCTGGACAGGTGAATGCTATATACCACAGTCACCTCCACCAGTCTAACTACAACTGAGGAAATGACTAGACTCTATGCTCAGACTGAGACCTTTGCATAGAACTCTGTGGGTCCCAAAACCAGCACAAATTTATTCTTCAGAAAACTCATGGGTTATCAAAGGTTTGTTTAAATACTCGAGATTAAGAATTTCAAAAGCTAGTCACTTTACATCTGTCACCTAAGGAAGTTGCTACACAATTTGTGTATTTATTCCTTGTCTGAAAAAAGTCTCAAAGAGCACAGCAGAATGGATCGCCCTCCTTCTTTCAGCACCATTAAAACCACCTCATTAGTAATTATTCTCCTCAAGATGGGTGTGGGGGAATGAAATGCTGGAGCAGATTCTATTTATAGAAGATAACCTTGGGAAAAACAGGAGGTACCAGAGAAACAGGCATGAGGGGTGAAGTTGTGACAGTGATGAAACTAGCAGGAGACACAGGTGTACCAGGTGTCCGTGCCAGAGCACTCTGAGAACACAAATGTGGCCGCACCTCCTGCGAGATTTAGGCTTGGCTGGCAGGTTTCATAGGCGCTCAGAATTCACAGAGAAAATGCATATATTTAAAAGCTTGAGAAAGAGTTTTAAAAAAACCCCAATACGCTAAAAGGTGATTTTAAGTTTGCTGGATCACTTCCCGTAGAGCTCTCCCCTCTCAGCAAAAAAAATGGTTAAGGAAAAAACAAAAAACCAAATAGAACCAAAACAGATGAAACAAAACAAAAAAAAAAAAAAAAGAAAAAGGAGGTTTCAGGAGACTGAAACCTCCATTACACAGATAAAACAACTCAGTAGTTTTATAGCTACGTAAACAGGATCAGACCTGGCCAAAGGAGCAATACATGTATAAACTACTGCTAACATCCACCACAAACATTGATACTACACCTTGTACTGGAAGGGAAAAATTACAATGCTTAGATCGTTAACTCTTCCAGCAGAGCCCACTAATGTAACAGTGCCAAGGGACTGCCAGAGGATGCAAAGAGAAGTTTAGTGAAGCTATGTTTGGACTAAAACCTCTCTCTTGGCACTGTGCTCTCCCAAACACCTGTATCCAGTATTTAACCGCTTTCAGTCCCTGGCCCTGGACTGCACATTTTTCAGCCACACGCAGTTATCTGTCACAGAAGGGCTGAATAAATTGTAGCATTGTTATGCCACAGTGCAGGTGCTCCAAAACACGCATCCTGAGGCTCCTGAACTTGAGAAGAGTATGCCTCATGAGCCATAGTCAGAGATTTTCTGACATCATCCAGCTTTCTCTGATCCATCAAGTCAGCCCATCTAGGGTTGTTCTATTCCCTTCCCCAGGCATTTTCTTGGCAGGCACCTCACTCAAAGAATATGTTTTAACAGCCTGAAGAACACCCCAAAATCCAAAACCAAACAACAGTGGCCTACTGTAAAGAGCCTGAAGAAGTGCCATAGGTGGCACTCTCCTTTCTGTAAGGTATCCTTCATCATGGACGTTAACATGGCTTTCACACACCTTCTTTCTTGGCTGCCTCCATGTAAGAAGCCTGACAAATCCCCAGACCCTTTCAGGACCAGGCATTGCATACACAGAGCCATTCCAGACAATTAGTCTTCTAACAGGGTATGTAATGCAAAAGCCCGTTTAATCTTGTGCAGACAAGAAATAGCAGGGACCTGCCTGTAGAAAAATTAGACAGTATATAGTAATTCATCAAATTGATTTAATACAGCCAGCTGCATGTGAGAATGCTGGCCCAGGCAAAGGCAGTCCCAACACGTGCATTTGCTTACGAACAGGCAAGGTGCTTTGGCACAGCTACTGCATCCTTTTTTAAAAAAGTTGGTTTTGACATGTTGGGGAAGGACTTGGATTTTCCAGCTGCTCTCTAAGCAGGAGGCAATTCAACGAACACGCCCAAGACCTGCAGCAGACACCACTCTAAAATTTGCCTTCATTATGTTCTAATTTTTACACAACTTTCTATTGTTTGCAATAGTCAGAAAAAAGTGTTGATGAAATTTTTCATGTTTCTAAAACCAGAGGACAGGTCAGGAAAGAACTGTTAGGTGTAATTTGTTCCATCTCTAGCAGTAGCCATCGAGAGAGCTGGGCTGGGGTTTACTGCTCACATCTTCCCTGTTACTCTTCAACCAACAAATCAAATATGGGTGTCAGGTCTGGTACATTTCAAAACAAAAGGTGTAGTGGAAGGGGGATTATTGTGGGGGTTTTTAAAGCCAGCTATTTATAACAATTAGTGAAATTGTTAAAAAAATTAATTATGCTTTTCCATCTTTCAAAGATAACTTCTTCCTCCTGGAAGAGACAAGGCCAGTGAAAGATACGCAAAGCTTCAGATAGGACTAACAACTGTGCTGAAATTTACTGAGATGCCCAGAAATGACCAGTGAGTTTGGGTCTTTCAAGAGGGTGAATGGCACAGCAGACGTTCTTAGTCACGCTAGCTTTCTTCATATGTGGTTTTTATTATTATTTGAATAAAACTTTCATTATAAAAGTATGGTTATTAGAAGATACAAAAAGTACACCAGAACTTCAGAAAGGAGTCCCAACTCTGACCATCTCTCATGCAAAAGAAAGGATGATTATTGCAATCCGCTTCTAATTCTTTAATTTCATTTTTATTTCCCTGCGAAGCGTGAAAAAGCTTTTCTGTTCCTTCAGTTTTTAATTGACCATATTATCTAAAGGACTTGGTGAGGAATCTAAAAATCTGCAGTTTGTTAGGAAAGGATTAGAAAGAGAAAAGCCTCATAAAACCAGCCCCGTGCCCTCGAAACACAGGATTTGTTCCTCTGCTGCACATACACACTAGTGCCCTTTTGCCACCTCATGAGAGAAACAAATCCAAACAATCTGGCATAAACGGCCTGGAAGACACTGCACTCAGTGGACACATGGTGGGGCGGTGCTGGGAAGTAACAAAGCTGCTGAAATTATAGAATAACAACAATATTCACAGAAGTTCCCCTTGGATACATGTCAGCACGTGGGAATGATGGATTGAGATTGGGTATTTGCATTTCCCCGTCAGATGCCAAGATGTCAAAGCTGGCGCACTAAGGTGTTCTGGCGTTCCCTGAAGGCAGCCTCCAGCCGTCAACACGGCATCTGTACAGAGCTCTTCTGCTTGCAAGTATCTCTCTCCCTCTCGAACAGCACGTGCATTTTAATGTTTTTAAATATGTGATCTAGGTTAGCGCTCATGAAAGTGAAGGATTAACAGCTACAGGCGTCTGGGCAGTTCTGCTGACAGATCCCTGCCAACACAATCAACGCCAGTTTAATCCTTTAATCGCTCCCACCCACACACCTGAGAAGTGGTAAGCAGGTAGTGCCATGGCGCCAACTTCTTCAGTCAATGTACAGGAGCAAAGAGATACCAGTTCTTACCTCTTCTTCTAAAGGCCACAGCAGAGCACATTGACCTTTGCATACAGTAGGCCCATACCTGAACCATTAGAGAGGAGGACTGAATCCTCTGTCAGACGTGGTTTTTTTAAAATAAGATGTAGCTCTTCTGCATCATTACCCTCTACAACAGACTTCAGTGCTTTTAAGTTTCTCTCTTTTAAAGCCAGTGGTACATTATTTCCCATTATTTTCCCCAGCTGGGGAAAACAAACAAACAAACAAAAAAAACCAAACCACAGAGAAACAGATCCATCATTACAGATGATGAGGTATCATGATCTGTTTTAGCCCATCCACGTCAGGACCACTACTGGAAAGGTTAGGTCTCAGCCTCTTCCTGCATCTGCTCTTCCAACATCAGCCCTCATCTGGCTCAGCCTTATGGTAAGCCTCGTGGTCTTCAGGCCACAGGGGAGGAAGGAAAGCCCAGCCAAGGTCCAGAACTCTCATCGCAAAGCTGGCTGTAAAGGCAAAAGCCATGTGTCAGAGGTCACAGTAGTAACTGAGGATCATGCTTCAAACTCCAAAACATCCTCCAGCAGCCAGGAAGGCTGCTGGCAATAGGTGAAGAAAGATGGTGGTGAGAGTGAGGAACAACAAAAAAACCCCAAACGTTCTTGTGAATTACTGCTGACACTGCATGGTGCATGTGCAATGAGAAGATGGAGCAGAGCAGCACTCGGACCAGGAGGAGCTTCTCTTCCATAAAGGGAGGGACAGAAGGGAATGCTCCTGCCTGCCTTTGGGCCTGAAATTCTCCTCTCAGACACCCCAGTTTGCATAGTCACAAGCGACATCAATACCTAACTACGCAAGATGCTTCCACTTAGTAAGGATCTTAATTTCTAGATGCTTAATAGTTGTTGACTTCCTCCCTTGGAAATTTGTTAACAGCCCAGGAAGAAGGAAAGTTTAGAGGTTCTCCCCAAAGTCTCCAAAATGTATCAGAAACGGCAATCTGCTGCAGGGCTGCAGTACATTGTCTCAGCAAAAAAACCAAAGTGTAACAAGTTTTTCTGCCTGGACTTGCCAAAAGACCTTAATGCAAATAAAACTCCAGGAAAATTAGGATGGACTCTAGTGGCTGCCTCCCCCTCAGGGTTTTTCTTTTTCTTCAATCCTGATGAAATACATTACAGTTGGATTTAAACTGAGGTTGTGATTTAAATTTTCCAAAGCAGGGAGGGCAGGTTTGAAAGCCTGATATATCAGAATTTATGTGCTTCCGGAAGAACGAGGGTAGTTGCAGAGCCTTCCCCAAGGGGTACCTGGTTGGTCCCCTCACCCCCTTGACACGTTTGCGGTCACACAGACCACTGGATTCCTGGCAAGTGGAGCAGGCTTGCTCCTCACAACCAAGCAGCCCCACATTCAAGCACGCCAGTACTTTCCTTGAAGGTATTTACAGTTTACTTTTAGTGCTACTTTAAGTTCAAAGGGGCTAGTAAAGCCCCATTAAGCCATTTACATCAAACTGGTTAGTTAATTATCCTGTTTCAGGCTTTAAATTAGCAATTTATAACCCCTTCCCTAGAGATGCCAGTATTTGGAAACAACTCAGTCAGGACATTTTGCAGGGTGCAGTTAAGGCATAAAACCCCCCACTAAACTAAACCACACCCTCCAAAAACCCCCCAGAATAAATCTATTGAGTTTTTGGTTGGAAATCTATTAACTCTGGGAGGGTCCAGGAGGGATGGGGTGGGAGAGAGCCCACCGTTACCAGCTAGCAAGGACAGTGAGCCCACATCTACCTTAGGATGTCCGTGCAGAAAAACGCAGTGGTGTGCACAGATACAAAGCTAGCTTGGGAGGCACCACAGCTAGATGAGGATGATGCTTCCCTTACCATGAGATATTCCACTTTTTAGTATCATAATCAAGGTATTTTCAATTAATACGTACAAAAATGTGTCTGCCTGGAAGGAAGGGAAACAATTTGAGGCTTTGGAGCTGGTCAGACTGAGTAACAGCATACAGGGACTAAAGAGGACCATGGGTTTTGGTCAGCACCTCTGCTCACCCATGCAGATGAGGAGGCTTTTGCCACATTGAAGCCATCTTTTAGGTTAGGGTTAACAAGTCCTTATTTCCACCAGCCATTATTAGTTCTCCAAACAACTGGCATACTGTATGTTTATTGGCAAATTCTATTTAAAATGAAAATGGGAGGGAAGGATGGTCCAGTTGCTACTATTTCCACACAGCAAGCTGTCGGGTACAGAAGAAATCTTAACCCCAATCCTGGAACGTGTCCCAAACCAACAAGGACTTAAAACCTGATCAAGAACAGGATTCCATGGAAAAGAAGGGGCATGTGGTGTGAGATGGAGGCAAACTAGAAGATTTCACAGTAAATAAAAATAAGGCACATAAAAAAGAAGTTTGAGAGAAAAATTTTCAAGCTACTTAAAAGACAAGACAGACAGATGGAATGAAGTCATGTCAGACCCCGTGATTTCTGCCCCCCATCTTAATACAGCCCTTTTTCAATGGCAAACCCCCCCATCTTCTGTGTCAGATTAACCTAAGGAGATGAAAATCTAAGCAAGTTAATTTCTTTATACTATGCAACCATGAAATTTATTTTGCCTTTGCTTGCTTTATCTTCTGTGTGGAAAGTACCCATTTCACAACAATTTTTGGGATGGGAGTGCAGACAGGAAGAAGAGAGGGAAAGACACTTGGAGCATTCAAACCACAGGGACAAAACATTTTTGTACAAGATTTGGTAAGAAGATATCACTTCTATGTGATTTACTGCTCCAAATTGCAAGACAGAGGCCTAATAATAAAAACACAGGTAAACACAACATAAAATCTAAATTATGTGAAGGACTGAAAAAACCCAACCCCGCACATAGATGACATTCTCTGAATTCTCTGCCCTTTCTGGGGAGCAGCTACACCCAAACCATCACTCAGCCCAGAAGCTGTTCTCTCTTGCTAATCACACTGGAATCGCACAGTGAGGTAAAAAAAGTTCAGATGCAAACACTAGCCTGGGCTTAGAAACAGCTCAATGCTAACAGGCCACAGCACTGCACAATAGTAGGGAATTATAAAATGATGTGAAAGTGGGGAGAAAGAAGAAAACAAAGCCCTGCTGTCGATGAAATGAGAGTCTTCCCTGCTCCACCAAAACTGTCCATTTCCAAGGCACACGATCCCCGGGCCTGCGCCTAGAACAGGTGTGTCTCCCTAAATACCTCACGTCACACTTGTGTCTCGTGGATACGGTCCTGCGGGATTATATTAGTACCAGTGCATACCAGCTGTAGCTGCCCCCAGCAGTATCCTGTAACTCCTTGCACGGGGGGAGCTGCTCTCCAGAGCATGCAGAGCCCCTTGACACATGACTTTCTGGAGACAGACAGCGACCCTGCGACTGCAGCTTCGGAGCATTTGTGCTCTGGGGGCTGAACCAATTCGGGGCAAGCAAAAGACCTCCTCCAAGAGCAGAAACGAGGCACTGCCAAGAGAAAGTGAACAGAGGGCTTCAAGTAGTCTTTTCTTTCCCTCCTCTGCAGTTATTACCAGCAAATTCTCCACTGACTGATGTCAAACAGACACTCTGAAGATCTCCTTTAAATAAAAAAAGATGCACGGCTGAGAGACTGAAGTCCACTCAGCCATTCCCAAGCAGAAAGTGCTGACAGGGCACAACAGCAGATATGGCTAGTGCAGGCTGAAGGGAGGACAAAGGGGAGCGAGCCACATACATCTCTAAGTCAGTGCAGGAAGAAACACCCCGTGGCAATTTCAACCTAATTCTCCACCAAGCCTTGGACAACACTAGCTGCAGGCCTAAGCAACTGACAGAGCCAACAAGAAATTTTTTAGGGCAGCAAATACATTAATGGCATTTTTTGTGTCGAATCTCTGTGATTGGCACAGATAATAAAAATAGACGAGCTACTTGGTTGAGCTATAGCTCTGCATCACAATGCAAAGGTATTCCTCAGCATGAAGAACTGCCCCCATGCTGCCCATCTCATGAAAGGTGTCTTCTACTTGACAGGGGGCTGTAGTACCAATGCATGTGAGAAGCTGCTGAGCAGCACGCATGGGCTCAGGGCTGGAGGACCACAGGGCCCCTGTAGGATCCTCCTGTCTCATTCTTCCTTAACAGCACAAGTGCCTTCATTTTCCAGTGAGCAAGTCTTGTGACAGCTTTTAGAAGAGAGAGTACACGAGTAGGAATGCACGCACCAATCTTGATGAAAAGTCTAATTTATGAGGAATCTACCACATCCACAAGTCATTCCACTGGTTAATTAACTCAGATTTCTAGGTTTGAGCACACATCAGGTTTGCCTGCTCATCCCTGTGGTAAATAGCTCCAGGCATCACAAGCAGCGATCAGGGATGAAGGCAATGCCAAGGTAAACATTATTATGAAGTGGCGTAGGTAGAGCTTTTTCAGTCCACCTCTGCTTTAAAACTCCTTCAGGGCTGGGTGATACAGTGGGTTCGATGAACCCAACTCCTCAGTCCAGCACAAGTCAGAAGCAGAGGGAAATTCTCACATACTCTACATCCCTGTCAGCTGTTCATCTCACTGGCCACTGCTGTTCAAATGAATCCAGAATAGGGCCATTCCATCACACTTCTCAAACAAATGAGCAGGACCTCAAATCCATCTACCCCTACAAACACTACACTTCTAACTCACTACTGGCATGTCTCATTTTCAAGAGGTCTCAAGCCCATAGCCATAAAAAGCGCCAGGGTCTTTGATTACCAGGCAAACATCTGTTGCAAATGCCACCCCATATTCTCAGACACCAGGAGGTTAAATGTTGAGCAGTCTCCCATAACCAAGATTTAGCATCTTTGTGTTTTCTTTATTCTTTGCCTGCCACAGTGGCAGTGACTTTCTGGCCAGTTAGCAGCCAGCCCAGTAAGAGCACCGAACTTTACACATTTGTCATGAAATCTTAGAATACACACTGTCACGTCTTTCTCGAGCAACTTGAAACCAGGTCACAAGAGCAGGTCTGTGTCCCCAACAGACAAGGGGAGACCCAGCTGTATTTCATAACTGTGTAATATATGGGATGTGCGCTTCCGGAAACCTTGATAATCAGCAACACGTCCAATGCAGAAACAGTTATCTAAGAATAACTAAGATTCAGAAAATCCCCCCCCCCCACTCAGTACGGGAGTGCTCAGTGTAATCTCACTTCATTTTTCCACAAAAATTTCAGACTTTGGGAAAACCGGGCCTTCTTACGAGCAACCTCGCCATGTACCCAGACAGAGCTGTGTGTGCCCCTAGGGAGATAGCAGCACACACACTTTCCTTGAAGACTCAAAGTCTGAGTTTCTATGTGACAGCAAAACAACTCATTTCAAGTCGGAGTAGCCGAGAACAGAGCTGTCCATGAGCCTCTGGACAGGCCTCCGTCCAGATGCTCAGCTCCCACTCCTGTCAGGACTTGTAAGCACTTCATCCAGCTGAGGTTCTTCACCAGCCTCCAGCTGTTTTGTGACATGCCTGTCTTGGGGCATAAAATCCTAGGGAGTCTCCCCTTAAATCAAATGCATTTATTATATAATTGAAGAAGTTTTATGGGGGACAATGGCAAAAATCCTACTGTCATTAAGAAGAAAATTAGTGATCTCGTGCATAGCAATGATTAGCAGATAGCTATCTTTTTTTATTGAGGAACCAGACTCATAATTAAGGGGTTTTTTTCTTAAAATAATATATAAACAAATTATTGGAAAGTTTTACACAATTTAACCAGTGGAATTTCAGGGTTCAAAGAAATTACAAGCTATTTCACTGTTGGACTGTCTGCCTAAAAGGTCGTAATTAATTTTATTGTTCAAAAGTTACGGTATCAAACATGTTACTGGGAGGAAATAAGAAAAACCACCTCTTTAGGGATGTCTTGCAGTTTGTATCAAATTTACAGAAGATGGGAAAATAGGAGGCCAGATGCACTTATAATCAGAGGCAGCTCACACACCCTGAGAAGTACGACAAATTCAGAATTAACTTGCCTGTTTAAATTTTGGGGGAGACTAATAGAAATGAGAGAGAAAGGAAGGGGAGAGGGGAATAAAAAGGAGACCAAGTGTTACGTTAGAGACTTAATAAAGGAAACTCCCTCTGTGTGTTCATACATCTCCGTATCACATCACAGCAAATACAGGAGAAACCCTGGCCAGGCCATGCAGCTCTGTGTGCTTTTACTTACTCCTTTATTCAGATCGCACCCAATGGCAGGGGAAGGGTAGGTTTAAGTCAAAGGCATTTAAAGCCTCCGATCTTAATCTTGTTTTACATTTACACTCTAGTTATTTTCATAAAGGCTGATCAGTGGCTGGTAACTACCAAATCGTATGGATTTGCAGCTCAATATAATCTGCTCTCAATTTGGCATTATTTTTTGCTAACCAGAGAGCTGCACTGTCTCCAGTTGTAACATTTATTCTATTGTACCAGTGTTTATCCAGCTGACATTTTCCTCCTTTTATTATTTTAATAAACAGCCAATGATTTTTACTAGACATTTTATTTTTCATTTGAATCATACTGCCTGAAAATTCAAAAAGTAACCATCCATTAAGAATTTTCTGACTTAATTTTCTTATCATAATAAAGCATACTAAACATTTAAGTTGAAACATTTAACATTTAAAACAAACTCTTTAATAAAAGAGAAGTGAGCTGTAGCTGATGATTTAAAACTACAATTTAAAATTCATTTCCTTGTACTTCAAAATCTAGAGCTACCAGGTATTTGCCTCCCATTATATCTAGTTTTTATTCATCAGTTTAGAAAAGGAAAACAAGCATCTTAGGTTTCTTAATCTTTCATTGTTTTCTCAACCGTAATCCTTTACTGTATTTAATAAAATCAATTGGGGGAAAAAAACCCCAAACAGCAAAAATGGCCTCAGGGTCTCCCTGCAAAAGCAGCTACATCTGTCAAAAGCCCAGCACCTTCTTACAAACTTGTTCCTCATGCAGAAGACAAGGATTGCCTGAGTAAAGACAGACCTAAACTCACTCATATCTATCAAAATTAAGGCAGCTATTGTAATGTCACACAAGTATTTTTTCCTATTAAAAAGATTCTTCAATTCAGTAGCTTTTAGCCACTAATCTATGATGCACTTGACTTTTGCTCAATACCCCACAAATTCTTAACATGAAGACTACTAAAACATGCAATAAACAACACCGGGGAAAGAGAAACACTTGCACCCCATGGAAGTAGGAAGTGTACCTATCAATTTCCTACCATAGGCATTCTACTTCCCTTTCTGTGGCATCGGTACTGAGAGGCTGTGATTGCCTATCCACATTCTGTTCAGCAATTTATATTAGAGAGAAATCTTTTTTCCCCTAAAAAAGTCTTAACACATGCCAAATGTCAAAAGATAAAGCTTAATTTGCTATGAGGAAGATGGCAGAGGAACAGCAGACAGACCTTCACCTGATCAGACACGATATTACGTGAAAAGTACAGAAGAAACAGGTATTCACGAAACCTTCCCATGCTATTTCCAAATCCATTTTTGCCTTCACAATCCATGACATTTCTCAAACCATTTCTGCACTGATTTCCTTATTTGTTTATTCCTTCCCAAGGCAACACTTCCATTTATAAAATTCACACCTTAACTGCTAGCACAGACCTGGCTGCCTGTCAAGCCGAAATGAAGTCTTCCCCTTTGCCTGCTGGGGCTCAGACCTGAGCAGCCAAGCTACTGCTTCTACAGCCGCTTCTGCGCTGAGTGAGGCGGAGGATATGAAGGGAAGGAAAATGATAGGGGCAGGGAGCGGGGGGAGGATTAAAAACCACAAGTAAAATTGCTAAGTATATCCAACATCTAAAAACTGGAATAAAAGCCAATGCCATGCTCAAAAGCCCTCTGGAAATACAAACTGTTAAAAAAAAAAAAATGAGTCATTACTTCCTTGTTTGTCCAATCAGATCAGACCCGGCAGCTTTCCTGCAGCCTCTGCTTCAGAGAGCTCCAGCCTTTAGCTACCCCTTTAGCAGCCTTGTGCCCTGGAGTACGCAGGTGTGCCAGGCAATGACAGCTGACAGGTACAAACCCATCTGCCCCAGGGCTGCCTGGCACGTGAACTCAGAAGGGCTCTGTGAGCTGGAAGAGAAATCTCCCAAGAGAAGAAAGAAACTCTCACTATTTTGCCTGGAAAAGCCTCTTACAGCCTTTCTCCAGAGAGCTGTAGGAGTTTGTAAGGTGCGCTATTCACGCTGGTGCTGCAGTCCGTACTCCTCCTCAGGGCAGGGAATGCCACGCTGCAGCAAGCTTGCTTCCTCCCAGGTTCACGGGGAAGCGTTCCAAGCTACTCAGCTTCTGACAGCTCTCCAACTGTTCTTCCATGCTGTACTGCTTTACATTACATTGCTTTCCCTGCCAGGAGGCACTGCTGTATTACAGTACAATCGTCTGGCAAAATGTAAAACTGATTTTTTTCACCTCCCAAATACCAACTGACTGTTGCTACTGCAGTCACAACTATAAGCCCTGCTCTGTATTAGACTTTCTGTCTTTTATGCATATACAAGAGATTTCAGTCCTTTGCCTCCTCTTCAGCCTCCTTCCCAGCTTGCTGCTTCTTCCCTCCCTGTCGTGCTCCTCAGTCCTTTCCGAGGGCAGCCATCCGCAGCTGCCAGTCCAAGGTGTCACTGGAGTTAAAAGGCCTAAGCCAGCTCATTAGGTGCGTTATCAGGCAACCTGGCTGACTGTAGCACCCATCACAGAAAGTGAGAAAAATAACTAAAAACATTGTAGTGACTCACAGCTTCATTAACAAGCTCAGCTTTTGTTAAGTCAGAATTTTAATGAAGAAAGCAGGCTGCGGAGAAATTTTATAACACACATTATTAGGGTACTAGGAGGCACGGGGCTCCTAACAGTCTTTGTACCAGTGTGCTTTACATTACCTGTGGGCTGCAAGGCAAAACTAGTTCCCTGCACTGTAGCTAGTTTCCTCTCTAGTTTTGAACTACAAAACCAAGACTTACTGTAAGAGCAGAGGTCTAGGGCTCTTGTGTGTTCTTCAGGAGTAGCCTGAAAGCCTGAATAGGGCCAGAAAAAAAAAAAAAAGGCAGGGGGGGCAGGGCGAGAAAGGAAAAGCAGTGAAATAGAGTACAGGCAGTCTTTTTCCTTCTTACATCCCGTGCAAATGTTAAAGATCTCCTGATCCAGAGGTTGCATCTAGGCCATCACTTTTAATAAGAACTTATCTGTCCTTCATCGATTTTTCAATCTGTTTAGACTTCTGCTATCCATAACACCCTTCGGCAATGAGTTTCACATGGTAACTGCTGCCTGACAGAGCACCTCCTCTTTGCCTGCTTTGAATCAATTTAGTTAACACAAGAACCGTGAAGAATCACTCCCTACTCCCCTTCCCCACCCCATTCATCACAGTATAAAACATCTGCAGTTTCTGTAATAAGTCATCTCTTCCCTATGGCACAGAGAGAAATCACACTGACTGAATTGAGACCTGTCTTTGATGGTCTTCTCTGGACCTTCCTTAGCCCTCCACTGCCTTTGAGAGGTGGTAATCAGAACTGCAGAGTGTTTACGATACCGGCACACCATGTATTTACATAGCAGCATACTGACGGTTTCTGTTTGGTTTACCAGCTTGGGTAAACAAACAGTTTGTTCATTCTTCAGGGAGTGCAGCATTTCCTCCCAGCTGGCCATGAGTCTCTCTGCAAGAACTTTTTGGGGGCTCACTTCAGACAGTGCCCTTAAGTAGTCTGCCGAGGTGATGGGTTAAATTTTTCATCTCCCTACAACTGCTGCCACAGATCTCTCAATTTTTTGACCCAAGCCAGTCAAGCTCTCACCTTTCAAATCTCTGCCATTTTCCTCCCCTCGGAGTCTTCCCAGAAGCATGCAAGTTTGCAGCTGCTCAAAACTCTCAGCTACTTTCTTTCACCTGTACATCCAGTGGAAAGTCCCACAAGCCAGAGAAGCAGAAAGTATATGGTTCTCCCCAACAAGCAGGGGGGAAGCACTGCTGCATTAAAATCTATACTGTCCAGTCAAGAAAACTTACTTAAGCTTATCCCAGCAAACATCCCAGGCTTAAGAAATTTCCAGGCATCCCCATATAACGAGTGACTGTCCTGACGGATCAGTCAGACTTGGCAGAGTGATGCACAGTTCGCTACCCTGCCTCATGAGCCCCTGCTAATCCCAAGAGATGTGCCTCACCAAATATAGCTGCTCCACATAATTGCTTGTCTCACCCCACCTCTTTTAGCTGAACTACCATGGTTCCAAAGCCCTTAAAATTAATGCCAGATATGCTGGCAGATTCAAATCCATCTACCTGTGTAGTGCTGAGTGCATCACTTGGTCACAACACCGTCGGTCACAGTGCTCTGCTGCTCCGTGCTTCTTAGTAGCAGCTCAAATACTGCCAAATTAGCAAATGCTGGGAGAAACATCAGAACAGTTTGTTTGACCCCAATTTCAGAATTTCTGGGAACCAGTTGTAATGCACCATGAGAAAGAGAACACAAAAGAAAGTTATGAGCTGAAACACTGCATCTCGGCATACCTGACCAGAAAACTGAGCAGGCAATTTGAGCAAACGCAGACTCCTGTGAACACACAGTTAACAGAGGTAGCTCAAGACAGCTTAACAAAATAATAGCACAGACACCGTCTTACTTCCATAGTTACAAACCTCTGACTTTGAATGAGCGAACTATTAGTAATAACAACCTTTGCACATCACCAAAACTCTACAGCTACCCACGAGCATAAGTCAGCATGCAAAAGCTAGGTGAGTAAAGTAAACCAGCTCAGCATGTTGAGATCTAAACCCTCCTCCTGGATATCTCATTTTCTGAACATTTTGCATAGAGTGCCTGCAAAAATAACACTGGGTCTGTTAAGTGCTGGGGAGAAGAGTCCCTTTCCTTCTGTTTCCTAAGGAATCAAATGTGGGATAGAACATCCCTTCTACTCAACAGGATGAGAAATTCCACCAAATCCCTTGCTGGAGCTCTGACACAGAAGCAATTTAGAGAGTCACCCAGAGACCTGCCCACACCATCACCATTACTGTCCAAGACTGGAATGAGAAAAAGTTGCATTTAAGTTTTCACTCAGTCTCAAATGTTAGTCGCCTCAGTTTTCTCTTTTGAATTACACACACAAACACACACTCCGCGTATTTATACACACTCTTGTGTAAATCACTTCTGGTATTCTAGCAGAAATCCTGACTCTGTTGTGAAGTGATGAATCTGATAGATGGCTTCCCCAGTTAATTAATGAGGACACCCTCCTTGAGACACATGTTCTGGCCTCTTGTGGGCCTAACTCTCCCAGGACAACTTGACAACTGATAATGTTATTGCAGAAAAAGCATTTAAGCTCAGTTCTGTAATACAGTCATCTCCCAGCTGAGGCTAGAGGATCTGCATTCACTTCGTATCTTGGGCTTTTATCCTGCCATTGTTCCAGAAGCAGAACTACTACTGGTGAGGAAAAGTTACCCGCAGTAAGGGAACAGGCTCTTCTTCTAAGCCACAGAAGGTGACAGTGGGTGAATTTACTTTGCAGTTTGCGAAAAGTACTTCTTATCATCCAGGACATTTGCATAAAACAGCTTCCTCAGCTCCTGATTTAATGAATAAAGGAATCAAATCTTGCAGTGCATATCGCAAATAACCACAAAGGTTTGCCATCTGAAACAGCTATACACGGCTTGCTCTCCGTACCCACCACTTCCAAGTAAACATTTCTCAAGTGATCGTCCGGGAGAGCCGGAAGGAGCAGAGCTCAATGCCTAGCCAAGCTGACTCCTCTCATAAAAATTTGGACAATGCAATGCTGAAAGTCTTGGAGATACTTTGCAGTGGCTTCAGTATGTTCAGTTCTTCCTCAAATAATTTCCTAGCAAGCTGGTAATTTTCCTGCTGTCTCAAATTTCTTGATGCCTACTTGGGAGAAAATTCAGTTGATATGTGAACATTTGTTATAAAAAAAGTGAAGAAGTGAAGAAACTTGTCCCAAAGGCAAAATGGTAACTGCAGAGCTGAGGGGGGACCCCTCGCTCCCTTAACTCCTTGTCGTTTTGCAACTGAAGAAAAGCATAGCTAACAGGCAGTTAGATGAGTGATGAACCTGGACAGCGATCTTGGCTTCAACCGCTTGAGCTAAAGCTGCTTCTTCCAGTCAGCAGCAGAATCACATCCATCTCCTCTCAGGCGCAAGCCCTCAGAGCCACCTAGCAGACACACACTGGTGATACTCCACACCCCATGATCTATCCATGGGCTTAGGCAGAAAGTAGTATCCAAGGTACCTATCGTGGCAACATCTAAATGCAAGTATCAGAGCACTTCACAGACAAAAAGGTCTTTTCCCCAGGCTGTTTAAAATTTGCATGTTGCTGTGTAGCACTGAAGATAGCAGTAATGGTGATTCATTAAGATAATGATTTAAGTAGGAAGCTTAAGAAAGTCAGGGTGGATTAACATCCAAAGGTCTGCAGTTGGAGCTTCTCCACTCCAGGCTGCCACCTTCCCTTTAAGGGAAGAGATGAATTCCAGAATTCAGGAGAGCTATGAATTAACAGCAACTACATCACAATTACAATGCGTTAAAGGACAAGAGCACCATCTCCACTCCAGCTCATCCTCCTTGGCAAGGTCAAGCACAAAATTCTATGCTGCAGCAAAATTTTCGTGGCATTATAAATTACTGGCTTTTTGTTAGTGTAGGTTTTGCTCAAAAAAAAAGATTGTGCAAATTTCTTTTAAACTGATTTTCTGTCCACATTAGAAACAATACAGGTTTTCCTCCAGCCACTTATCTTTCCCCACTATCAAATAATCAGATGGGTTTGATAAATTGATTGCTCCCCACATCACAATGTATATACACACATTGAAAAAAAAAGCACACAAGTCCTTTCCACACCCCAACATTTAATCAAAGTGTAATCAGTTACAAGCTGAAACATGCATTCTGTTAACGCTCAGACAGTAACAGGCACCTCACACTTCATCCCTGCTAAAAGAGAGGCCTTTGTACAGTGATTTTGATACGCTATTTTCTGTTGCCTTCTAGAGAGATGCACAGGCAACCAGTTGTGCTATTCTTCTGCTCACTCATAATAGTTGCAATAGGGCATCCCGGTGTGCATTGCCCCACTCACCGCTAGCTGTGCTTGGTCTGAACGTCTTCTAGGCACTCTATCCCATGCTGATTCAGTACGGAATAGCTTCCTAGAATGCAATTACAGAAAGAGTGAGGGTTTGTCTTAAAACGGGATTATTCCAGAACAGCTATTCCTCATTAACTATTCCCAATCACCTCTTCATTAGCATGATGAAGTTAATTGGGAATGGCTCTTCTGCTCAGATTTGTAACTTACCTTGGTCTGAATCAATGACCCTGTTTAGATGAGCCCACAGCACAGTATCGTACAATCACAGCAATGGCTTCATCAATAAAAACAGACTCATAGTGGCAATCAAAGTAGAGCTGCTGCGTGGACACAGCTGAGTTTGTCGTAAGTCGGGCAAATAACAGGAGCAAGAAATGTGTAAAAAACCAGTTGTTCCTATCATGTTAGATCTCATCAGTACTGCATGTGATGTTCTGTTCTTTACAAGTTTCTGCACCTGATTTGTTCAAATTTGGTTTATTCCCTAGATATATAGAGACCTTAACAGCAGGGAAATTTTGAGTTCTGTAGTTTCTTTGTTTATTGAGTTCTTAGCTTGCAAGATTTCTCATCCAAAAAGGGCTGAGAAAGTACCTGGCACATCTTGGATGCTTATTGAATACATTAAATAAATCAAATGTTTTATGATAAAATTCCACTCCCCCACAGCAAACAGACGTAGGTGCAAGTCAAAGAGGCTTGAAGAATTGCACTAAGATTGATTTTGCTCCAGTTTTCCCCAAAGGAAAAAAATTTGCGTGGGGGTTGAGAGAAAAACATGGAAAATTTCAGCTATCATGAACAACTGAAAAGAGAAATGGAGGAAACACAGAAGCCAAACCTGAACTTCACATTCAGAGTGCATAATTTATATTCTCTCCAGTGTCCTGTATTACAGGCATTGCTGGACCTACATTTAAAGTGAAAATATTTTCCTTGAGCTCATCACACTTGTAGAGAAAAATGCCAGATAGCTTAATGCTGGAGTCTCTGAGCCTACTCAGGGGAAATCACAGCCCACAGAGAAGGTTCCTTGGTTCATTTCAGGCTCTGAGAGGCTAGAAAAGATAGGACCCAACAGAGCTGAGAATGTCTGTCACAAAACTGGGGTGAGAGTTACTTACAGATACTTGTCAAGTCCTGCAGCACAAAAATCTGAGAAAAATTTTGAACACCTACAACTTAAGATATAAACAAAGCTATCTCATGTTGGATGTGTTACAGGGAGGGCACAGAAACAAACTGTACTCTGTTAAGGTTGCTTCTAGGCTGAAGAGTACGACTTGCTTTTGTATACCCGAGTGTTCAACATCACCATCTGCCCGAGTTTCCCTGCCTGAGGTCTCTTCCCAGGCAGTTGGGTTCTGGTGAGCAGCACAGGGCAGAAAGTGTCAGGGGACATAGTTCAGCCATCTCCAAGGAAATACTGGCATCTCAAAAGAGCTGACAAAGACAGCACAGAACTCAGTACTTTGGGGCAGCATTCAACTGCCAGACCTACAAGACCATTTCTTGTGCCCCTGCAATTCCTTATTCATACCACACCTCCCACATTCACAATGACAAAGCTGGTCCATCCCACATATAGAGTAAATCAGGGCTCCTGTGTCCAAAAGCAGCAGGAGATCCAACCTGTCACTACTTGATCATGTATGTGTGTAACTGTCAGTCTCCTTTTGCATATAAGCAATGTTAGTCCATATATGTAATATTTTTATAAGCATCTTTTACAGGTTCTTTTTCCCATAGGAGAGAAATTTAATAGACATGATAGACGGGGGAAAGGGCAATTATAAATGTATGCAAGTCAAATCAAGCATAAAAAAAAAAAAAAGAAGAGACTGAAACCACTTCCAGTCTCTCTCTTCAACATATTCCACACTCTTATGGTCTCTGGCACCACTTCACAGTAACCCCAAAAGATGTTCAGCTGCTTCCACAGCACTAAGAAACAAACAGTGAAATAGGAACAGAGAAGCTCCCACCTAGGATGGCCAACGTAATCCCCTGACAGCGCATCGTGAAGGGAAAACCTTATCACTGAAGCAGAAGAAAAACAAACACAAGCGCGCACACACACAGCTCTACTGCTGTGCACTATTAGCATCCTCCCCATTTTCTACACACATCTAATACCAGGAGATTTATATTCAGGCCAAAAGCTCATGCTGGCAGGAGAGGAAAGTACTTTGGAGAAGAGAGGGGAAGGGGGGAAAAAAAGCCTGCAGTTTCTTGGCTTGTGATCAGCAGGCTGGATGCATTCTGTGGAACTGGGCCAAAGTGTTAGTTATTATATTCAAGAGAACATCTGAATCCCAGCTCAAGGGAGTCGAGTTTGCGGCTCTCATTTATGCTGTATATCAATTGAATATCAAACCGCATTTTCCGCCTTCTGAATAATAAAGCTTAATAGTTTGGGACTCCCATATGGTCTATTGTTAAAATATTTCCAAACACTGGCTGCTGGTTTATTTCTGAAGGAAAGATTTCTCTTTCCTCTTCAAGCCTTACTTGTTTAAAAGATGCTCGTAGCAAAAGCTAAATATATTGATCTTTTAAATATTTCCAGAGTTTTAAGAAAGGTTGAAAAATGAGGGGACAAGGAAAAGCAAATACATTTTGAAATTGGCTTTATTTTTTTTAATGTCACATGCAAATGCTTGTTCCAGGCAGAAGCAGCTGGTGCCACCAGGCTCTGCTGTTCAGAACAGGGGGTGCAGAAGCTTTCAGAAACCATGAGCTGCTCTAACAAAAGAGGACCACACAGACTCAAACCATTCACAAAAGGACCCAGGCCGATTATTTGGCTATTACTTACACGGAAGCTTGGCTAGTAACATAGGCAATAAGTACTGGAGAAACCTGTTCTCTGCATAACCTGGGTTTGTCTTTTCACAAGTCCTGCTCTCTAATTAGGTACTCATTCCTGGAGGGCATTGCTGATGGATGGAGTGTATCGGTTTGGAATATTAAAAAAAATTAAAAGTTAGGAAACTTGTTAAATAATAAAAGCATCAGCATAATAAACACTGTTTAGAGTGTTAGCAGCAGCGTGTTACAAACTCTCACTAGTGCTCCTTCCCAGTCACGCCAGAAAAGAGCATTCCCATTCCTCCTACTCTGCAGAAAAAGACTTTGTGGCAGAGAGATTGTCTTACGTACAAGGGCTGCAGTGCCCTGCTTGGAGCCCGGATGAGAACTGAGAAATGCTCCTCTTTTGGACCTGCACTAACCTCCCGCCCAGTTACCACAGAAGGACTGAACTGCTCCGTGAGCAGAAGTGAAACCAGGCAGCGCTGGCTAGTTGTGCACTGGTGTGAACCTGCAGCTCCACCTCACCCAGCTCTTGCCCTCTCTCTGAAGTGCTTCAAGCGCTCTCTGTCAGGACCGATCAGTGCGGCACCAGCTCGCGTGTCTGAGTGTCACTCCGCAAAGCGGAAGGTGCTTACTCAGCTGGGCACAGCCAACACCATAAGACAGCACAAAAGTGCAGCAGTTCCTACCTCCCAGGGAGCCAAGTAGCAACTTCTGCTCTCTCCTGCTTACTCTTCTGTTCCAGCCCTCATTGCTGCTTCTCATTCCTGTCTCCTCCTTCCCTCCTTCGGCCTGTGTGTTCCAATCCCCTCCATCACCTGCTCTGCTACAGTGCACAGGTCTTCAGAGCCAGCTGTCCCAACTCGGAAACTGGCTGCTCATATCCTTCAGCTGCCTCCTCCCCAGAAAGGAAGAAATTCCAGTATTTCAACATTCGCTCTCATCGCAATTCAGGAGGAAAAACCTAAATTAGAGACTCTTTGTAGAATGGAAGTTCACAAGTTTAAAAAACAAAAAACAAAAAAAAAGAAAAGAAACCTATTTTTGAACACCAGAGCATTTTGTGTCATTTGAAATGGAATATTTTTACATTACTGAAACCCAAGTTGTTTCATTTTGGTTTGGTGACCTGACCCGAGAAATACTGTTCTGAGTCAGTGCACTATTGAACTGCTTTTCTTCCCACAACGTTGCATTGCCTCAGACACCGCGTTTGGCAGCCCGATAACCATGGTCTCACTTCCACGTCAGACTCCCTGGCTGGACGGCCGTTCCCATAGCACACACTGAGGTGCCCTGTGGCACAGCACGGTCTCCAGGACAGCTGTAATGCCATACAGGAAGGCCAAGGCCCTTGGAGTCCAGCAGAAGAGGAATGGAGCATCAGACAACAGCTCTCTGAGCAGCCAAGGACTACCTGGAATGCAGCACAATGTTCTGAACAAATTCTGAGTGAAGCCTTTCAGACCAGTTAAAGAAAAGCAAAGCAAAGAGGTATTCCCATTCGGGCAGTATAGACGGGTCAATGTAGTATTTCTGCTAAAACACTAGTTTATTAATGAGATGATCTGAAATGTTTCTGTTTTAAAGAAACTGTATTTTCCCTTGAAAACGCCACTCCAAAGAAAAATTCCTACCAGTCTCCTACTGACCAGAGCAGCGTTCTTTCTTGTGAACTAGCTTAAGAATAATACCGTGAATTAAGCTCATTCTTAACAGAAACTTCTCCAGCAGGGAACTTAAATTAGAGTAATATCAGCACCGCTCTGCCTCCTACACAGCTCTCGTTGTGACCCAAGGACTACAGGACTGAATTAATCAACTGAATATAACAACTAGTTTAGAGAGTCTGACAAGTGTTGAACTAGAGGTTTTGCAACAGACGTCTGAATGGTCAACCCTTGATGCTTCTAGCCGAGGCATGGACACGGCTTTTATCATAGCTGGGTGGAAATTAGTGCTGGTGGAACTGCTGAAGGGTCCGAGTTCTGCCCCAAATGCTAGGGTTCCACCAACTCATGCTCGAAACAGCTCTTAAAACAAGTGGCGAGGACTCAGAGGCAGGATTAGTATGTGTTCACAGAAAGCTATTTTAGTACTTTTCCTGTAGCCTCTGTAATGCTTCTCTTGTAATGTGTGTTCTTAGCCCTAGGTCTGTATATCTGAGAGAAAGTAGAGTGCATGTGCATGTATGGTTTTGATTTACTTTAGGGAAAAAAAGCAAAAAAGGAGAGACACTTAGCCTGTAGTTTCAGTGTTGGAAACAGCAATAAACCTCTCTTCTTAAACCCCACAACCTTGTGACTCTCTTATAAAGAATCATAACCAGGGAAAGATTTAGCCTAACAGTGACCTGCTCTCAAAGACATTAACTGTCACGTCTCATAGAAGAGGAATAAGGAGACGACCCCTTCCTCTAAGTAATCCAAACAGGTGGCATAAGGCTTTGGTGGGAACTTACTGTAAAGTGCTGCTGTAACAAGGGTAAATTTGACAACACCGCACACCCAAAGACGCTGTTTATGAGTGAGTGTGAAAAATACCTCTGCATGATTTCCTTGTGTTTTAAAATTTGAATTCTTTATGATCGTATCTCACTGCTTTTGTGGTTGACACATCCAACCAGCTTTCCACCCACATCTGCACCCCCTTCATGCCAGTAACATTGAGTCTGTATTTTGTTTGCAATTTTTACCTCTTCTCAAAGCAACTGTTTACTTTTGAGGGATAGCAGAAGATCATCAAGTGCATTGTGCCAATACATTAAAGCATTTTTTCTATCAGTATTTCAAATACAACTTTGTCTGGCCTTCTAGTAGCTTCTTTCTCCCCCCAAAAAGCACTCAAAAGTCTCCAGATTAGTTTCTCTTTTCTTTCCTTCTCCATACCTTATATGGGAAATAAAGGGTTTATTTTTGCTTCTGCCCCCAAACCTCAATTCCCAACTTCTCTTTTCTAGTTTTATCGTATGAGTTCTCTCCCTCCTCTTATCCACCATCTTTCTCCAGACTCACGGTAAAAAACATTTCTGGACAGCCTTGCTCTGGGTTCCTTCCTCTCCTCCAGAGGAGAAAGAAATGACTCCTGGGATACTTTGCTCTGTTTTGTCTTTTGCAGAAAAGCCAAAGCTTCCTTGAGTCTCTTCTCTTCCTCAGCTCTGCCACTCAGCCCAATAACGTATCCTCATTTTCCACCCACATGGAACAAGCCATGTAAGGTTTCCAAACTTGTCTGGAGAGCTTAATCCTAAACTCAGCTCGTTGTCCTGTAAGAGACTAGACATGAAACCAATACCAAGAGTTCTCATGATATCTCAAAGCAGGTGAAGACCATTATTGTCAGATTCCTAGCGTGCAACAAGGCTGATAGGGAGCACTGCAAGAGACAGGCCAGCAAGAGACCAAATTCACATGCTGTGGCCGTTCAGGAGAGTATACTGGATTCAGAGAAGCAAACTTAGGCAGTGGTTTTCCAGACTGGTCAGGGGAGGATGGATATTAGAGGACCTGAAGGTAATGCCCAGATTACTCTTCAACACGCTCACAGGGAGCAAATGTCACTTTGCACGGTGAAGCATGCCAGCCAGGGAGCATGCTTTAAGTTTCATGTTAATGAGTATTAGTATGCAACCCAACTTCCTTCCCTCTCTATTTTTGATATAATTAAGGACTAGAATAAGCATTTTGTTTCAGTCTCAACAGCAACAGACCCACAGGAAAGGGAGAGAGGAAGAAAAAAACAATCCAGGTGGTGGACACTTACTGCTCTGGCCACGGCACAGAATGAAGGCTTGAGTGCACATTTTTGCCTGATTGCATAGCTGTCTCTGCTACCCATCTAATCTGCTTAGAAACTGGTTTTGAAGGATATGGTTCAGACATACCATTCACATCGGGGAGGGGGGAGGTTGATGAGGGGGGAAAAAAAGTGCTGCAGCTGCAAAAGATAAAATAGAGACAACTAATTTTCTCAGAGGTTGCAACACCACCTCTCCCCCTCCTCCACAGGCAGTCACTGCACTGACAGGATAAGCTGAAGATTCTCCAGCGTAAGCAAGAAGGCACAACAAGGTGTGCAGGCCCTTCTCCACCCCGATACCCGCAGCCCTTGGGGGTACCACAGAAAGCAAAGGCTGACAGCCCAGCCGTGCACAGGAAGGCGGTGACACTCCTCCAACCGCTCCTTTCAATTGTGTTACCATTTTTCAGAGGGGGACGTGAGAAACGCACACTGCTAGATGCTGCAGACTGCTGTGCACCAATTGGGGGCTGGGTTCTGAACTCGCATTGTGTGATCCGATTTCTCCTGTCACCCAAGCCATTTTGCAGTCCCCAAGCAAACGCTCATGTATGCCATGTGTCCTGAAATCTAAACAGCTGAAGGGGACGGGAGGGGTAGGGAGAGAGGCGAACCACTGGATTTCTGGTGACAGTGTCTAAAATACACATTTGCACAAGGAATTCTCACTTTAGATAGTCACTTAGCAAAACTACAGCTGCTGACAGGGAAGAGGTACAGTTTCAAGTGACCATCAGACATAAAATAGGCCAAATAAATTGCTGCAGTCTCAAGGGAGTGTGTGTGCTCCCACAAATGTAACAGTTAACAAATGGATTACAAGTGGGTGACCCAACGCCAAGAGCATCAGACCCCGTTCTCAGTTCAGTTACACCACAGCAATGACATTACTTAAGAGCTAGCAAAAGCGAAACTGAAATCAGATTCTGACCCAGGATGTCAGGGAGGCAGATGTTTTCGTATTTTTGTGTCCAGAATTCAACCCAGTTTGCTTTGTTTCAGGAGTCTCAGCTGTCTTCAGCAGAAGGGCTGGCAGCCTCTGCCAGCTGCCACGTGATCTGCAAGGGTATTTTCTAAATGGCATTGGGGTTTTTTTGAGGTGGAGCTGGGGGAGAGGACGTAGGGGGTGTTTGTGGTAAAGGCAGAGACTATGAGAAGCATATTGGCATTTTTTGTCCCTTTCTGCAAAGGAATTTTTCCCTTTATTTCCATTCCCTGTCCATATATACATTTACTCTCTCCTCTGTGCTCTCCTACACACAGACCCATCTGTTCTTTGAAAGTATCAAAAATGCCAGTTCTGCTCTTTGTGGAGTCTTTGAGGAGACATTGTGAGAGTGCTTACTCCCTGCCTGATGTAAAATACAAGGGTTTTTTACATGTATATAAATAATTTTTAAGCTTTCCAAATATTAATTGCTTATGGAAATTAAACATCTGCTAACAATAAACTCCCCATACCAATGAGAAGATAGTTTCAGTCTGACTAAAATGCTTTCCCTTGCTAATTGCTAAGAATACTGTTTTGTCTTTTACAATGGCAATTCCATTAGTTCTCCAATTATCAGAATATTTCAGTCCTTTCTCTTTTATGACGGAAAAGATCCAATTCCCATCTCCAATTCCACTTTCAGAGTCCTGCAAAACCAAGTGAGAAGCTGGCAATTATGGCTAGCCATGAGAAGTCCTCAGGTCAGAGACCGACTACGTGGGTTATAGAATCCACCTGCACACCTTCTGTCTCCACATCGCTCGCAGTCCCCCAGGAGTCTGCTGCATTTTCCCAAGTATTACACTACAGGCTACATCTGACTGTGGCAACTAGGCACTGCAAGTGCAAAGAGGAGCTGAAACGCTGATAACGCGGGAATGCTTAGAATAGCTGATGCCAGCGGGACAGAAGGGGGCCACCAGCTGAATTTGCATCACAGAAGGAAATAAGTCAGTTGGGTAAAAGCCCCCATATGGCTGTTTGGGAACACAGAGCTAGAAGGGCTTTCACTGCTCGGAGAACTGCAGATCTCCTCCAGCTTCTCATCTCACTCTGTGCAATTTGGTGCAGAAACATAAAGAGAAAATTCCAAAACCCCACAGTATTTTACTGTGCAGGAAAAGCAGTCCTCTGCAGGAGTATGTTTCTTGCATTCAAGAATCTCAAAGCACTTAGCTACAGGACTTGCCCTCTATCCACTTAAGGGATGAAAGGCCAGGCCTAGCTCGCTCAAGGTCAGATAGCAAGTTCGGCAGCAGGAGATGACTAAGACTCAGTTGCATCGAAATCCCATTCGACTCTTCTATCCACTAGATTGAAGAGACGTTAAAAACACTCATGGCATCAAGAATGACTAATGCCCTCCCAGGTCAGCTTGTGAGAGAACTGGGAACTCGCACATATTCCCACTCCAATACTGGTCCAAAGCTCATGTGATGAGATCATTTTCCTAATCGGCAATTAAATAGTTAATGCTTACATTACTGCAGGTTTGCTGCAGGAAAGGTATGCAGAGGGAAGGAGGAGAAAAGAGACAGCAAGGAGGAAAAAAGCAGACAGAGAAACAATGCTGAAGGAAAGCAGTTTTCCCACTAACAGGAGTCATTAGTTGGCTAGTCAACGTAACCCTTAAGACTTTGTCTAGACTAGGATAAAACGCTGTATTGTTGAGGCGTCTGAGACGCATAGTGTAGGTAAGGCTCACGGCCTATGAGCACTGGTAGCCAAGGTAGAGACTCATTAGGACGTGTTCGCTAACACACCTTAATGCTCCACTTTTAAATCCTTGCCCAAGAACTCAAGGCTATGCAAAGCAAAGGTCTCTGATGTTGCCCTGATCATTATAAAAGCAAAGCTGTGACACAGCACAAAGAGATGAGAACGTCAAGGAATTGCTGAAGTCTCACATCCACATTTGCATCTTAAAATAGTCACCAGCATTTTACCGGACAACCTGCTATGACATTTTCCCTCCAAAAATCTAATCGAAGCTCCAAATGCCAATAGGAGAAGAGACCACAGGCTAACAGCCTATGCTCTTATGAGACGTCTCCTTTTGCTCAGGCAGATTTGGGAAGGAGGGGGTGGAGGGAAAAGAAGAGAGGACTAAGTAAACTGTGCCCAGGGCCTTAGCAACAGCATCATTTTGATAATCCATTACCAGATTTGTAATTAAAATCAAGTCCCACCTCACTGGGGCAGCCAGATGCATCCACAGAGAACTCATTCAGAGAGTTGTTACAATAAATACCAGGGGAATTACGAATCTTGTAGCTTCTTCTTAACCCTTCCAGCAGTATTTCAGGAACCGCCTGTCAGTTTGAAAGATGGATGGTTTTTCTCTCAGCCTGTTGCAGGCTCTAGGTGTGCCCCTAACCAAACAGGCTCACCACTTAAAAGCTTAATTGCACCTGTGGCTTAAAGCTTATCCCAGACAGCACTGGGGAGCATTTGGATTTGGGCGTTTCAGGTGTGGGGCTGGGGCCTGCACTCACAGACAGGGCTAAGCTAGTCAGAGTGGGAGCCCCTGGTAAAAGCAGGCTCTGTACACCAGGGAGCAAGGGATGGGGAAGGAAGTGGTTTTTCCATTCTGATCACATTTAACAGTGTTTACATTTCCCCAGTTGGGTCTGAGTAATGTCCACCTCCTTGTTTGTGAGTAAAGGCAGGTTTCACAGTCTCAGATTTTTTTTCCACAACAAAAAGATCAAAGTTTGAGCCACTTGTGCAACTTAGGTGTTTACAGTGAACTGGTCTAATCGCATGGCAAGCCCTCCCTCCCGTTATCAGTCTCACACTGAGCCAAGCTCCTTCATTCCATATGCACCAGGAAGGACTGAGAGGAGAGATCCCACATCTGACACACATTATAACCCACCCTCCCTTCTCTCTACTCTTACACAGGAACTAAAATACAGTGTGCTAGGGAGGGGTTTAACGTGTTCAAGGAAAGATTTGTTCGGGTCTTTTCTGCAGGGCTGACAAGCCCTTTCCAGGCTGTATTTTTAAAGAGGCTTTCTAAAAAGCAAGCAAACGCTGTGTGAAGAACCACAATGGAAGTGTAGGCTCCCTTCACAGACCTTCTCAGTACTCCCTAGGTAGTACAGACTCATAGTGCGTCTGACTGCCAAAGGAAACCCGTGCTGCCTTCTCAAAAGCTACTGGTGGAGGAGACAAAGAAGTACGCTGTAGCAGCGTCCATGCAGGCAGGCTTCCACGTTCCAAATCTCCTTCTGTCTCATGCAAGGACACACAAACTTTCTGGGTCTCAGTTTTGTAAGCTATGACATGGAGCTAAATTTTAGGGGGTTGTAAAATTGTTTTAATTAATATTTGCAAAGTGCACATCTTCAGATGGAAGGTATCATATAAATATTAATGAGCTCTGACTACTGGCAGTATGTGTGTCTCTTGGGAATCGTTAGCACCACGGACGGATCAAAGAGGACATGTAGCTCTACAAGACAGAGTGGTGGGAGTTGGCTCTGTGTATAATGCTGTTTTAAAGGAGATCCTCCAGACTGTTGTGGATATTCCCTATCAGGTTACAGCAGCTTTCAATTAAAATTACATTTTATCCTTAGGCAAAATTCCATAGTGTACCTTTCAGTATTAGCAGGGCACATTCTCGCTCATGTAGATATTTCTTCTACATACATGCATTGCTAATCTTTGTAAATAGGGGTCAAACCAACTGGGAAATAGGGATTTTACCTTCATTTTCATCTAAATAGATACCCCTTACCTAGTTACGTTACCGAAAAACTTCTTGTTCTACTGGCGATGCCGTGACAAGAAATGGGGTGAGGATGTGGCAGCTGTTCATGAACCGCGTTCAGAGATGAGGCTGGCAACGCTTCAGACAAGGAGCTGTCCTCTGAGTGAGCGTGGCAGAGAACACCGCATGGCAAGGACGCTGCTTCTGCTCTCCCCAGCACGAGCAGCACAAAACATGGTACAGACCGGCTCGAGAGAGGCCCCCGCGCCTCCTCGGGCCCTGCGAGGGTATGCCGGGGCAGGGAGAGGGGCAGCGGCCAGCGGCCAGCGGCCGTCCTGCTGGGGAGGAGGCGCAGCCTCCTCAGGAATGCGGCATGGCCGCAGGCCCCAGCAGTGTTTTCCAAAGAGGTGCTTACGTTTGTTTCCCTCAAGGCCCAGCAAACCTGTGCTTTTTTGTTGTGGGGGTGTTGGTGGGGAATGGGGAAGAGTTGCTTTGTGGGGTTTTTTAAAAACATTAGAAGACAACAGGGAGCAGGGACCAAAGATCTTTCTTTCCCTGAGGAAAATACGGTCTCATGAGATGCCTTCTTACCTCTCTCAATCTGTAAGACCCCACGGCCAGTGTTCTGCCCACTCTCGGCAGCCAGGGCTTGGCGAGCCTGACCCATGGCCAGCCAGGGGGTCTTCTGCAACTTGCCTCCTTTGTGGGGGCCGTGTTTCATTTCCCCAACAGAGTCAGACCGATGGCCCTTTGTGCTGCTCACCTCGGGCACATCTCCACAGGCTCTCTCTCTGCAGTTGCTACTAAGGCAGGGCTGGAGCTGCCTCCAATTCTGTCTATGCCGGGGCAGCTGGGACTGATTGTTTACTGCTAGTAGCGAGAACAAAAATCAAATGACACAGGCGCACTCGGGGGGTTGTTCTTGTGCCTGAGCTGCTCAGCAAAGAGACGGTATTAAGAATCCTTACCACTTCTTTGGCAAAAGAGGGAGAAATTTGGATTTGCTTACGACAGACAGTATCTTGATAGCTAGTTAAAAAAAAAAAGTAAAAAAACATGTCCCAGAAATTCATTTCCTCCTGGGGTGCCAATAAATGACAGGATGTTCACAACATACAGTGAGTGGTGGCCAAAACAATGGTGTAACCACTTGGATCTACTTGCTGTGTTCAGCGCTAAAAGATAAGAGAGAAAACATAGCTGTGTTTTGATACTAAGTAACATGAATCTGGCCACAGCCCCAACAATTTTTAGACAAGGAACCATGAAGCCAAAGCAGAGGGATGGGAGGTTAACTTCTGCCCCCAGCCACACCAGGGAATTTTACACCTCTCTATGAATGATGTTTTTACAACAAACCCAGGCATCAGTTCTAGCAAACACCCCTCTGTAAACTCTAGCCCTAAAGAATCACTTTGGAAAAGGTCGTACCACCTCCCGCTCCCAGAATTAAGTTAATTAGCCCTTGCTCCTCTCTGTATAAGGTCGGGGATCCTCCCACAAAAGAGGTACACAACCAGATTGTTAAAAGATGTACATATGCCTGCTTAAGTAAACAGGCTAAGAGTCCCTCTGGTCACCCCTGTAGAAGAAGTCTCAGTTGGAAGGGAAGCAGACTGGGAGACGACTGTAACCACTGCCTTGCCCAGTACGAGGAGCGCAGTACAGGTCAATAGGCACGCTGGTATTTTAGTACTACTAGGTAGCAATCTCTCTCCATCTGGATGACTTTTATCAGGTTCAGCACCAGCCCTTCATGCAGAATAAAATACTTGAACTATGCAAATGTTTTCTTATTGAATTTGAAAGATTTGCAGTGTGTTTCCCCCTCTGACACACTTCGTTTCTTCTTATTTCATCCAGGCATTTCTGCTTATGTATTATTGAAGAAGTTCAATCCCCCTCCATGTGACCAGCTACATACATTGAGAGAAAGAAAATCCAGGTAAGACCTGCTATCTGTTACATCTGGGTGCAACTGAAGTTTGATCAGCAATGAAGGTCAACACGCTGTTCTTGATTTTCTGTCCACAAAGAAGTTACACAGTTTACTTTGGGAAAGAAGGAGAAAATAGCCTTGCCCGTACAGTTCTTGGGCACAGACACCTTGTCCAGGTTGCCTGCCACCATACTTACTGCCAGTTTACAACAGTGGCTTAAAAACAGAAACTCAAACCCAAGTGTTTAATTACAGACAAGTCTGTCCTAATCCAACTGTAACATAGCATAAACTATGTAGGATGCTAAACCCCACTTCTTAAGCTAGGAGCCTATCTTTCTGACAGCCAGCCGTGACTGCTTGCTCTGAGCACAGCCTCGAACCTGCTGAGCAAGAAAGGATCACACCAAGGAGGACAGGTTCTGGTTCCCCGGACAGAACACTGCTTCGCAGGCCCGTAAAAAAGGGTCCAGAGACTATTTGTGTCAACTCCCTAAACCACAAACCACAGCCAGCCCTCCCTCTGAAGCACTTGCATGCTGCTCCTTGCAAAACTGGAGCAAGATATTCTGGCACCCAGATCGCTGCCTTTGAGGACCCACCCACTCCTTTTGGTCTCTCTCCATTCCTTATCACAGACTTGCAGACCCTCTTCCCCGGGCAGCAGCAGAAACTGGGGCATATTTGCCTCCATGTTTGGCACCCTTCAGTTTCACCATCACCCCGTTCTTCTGACCCAGGGTGCAGCTTACCCACCCTACTCGATTCTCTGATACCAACAGTGGGTAATATGTAGAGAATCACACGTAAGAAATGTGAAACTGGCAACTCTGGCATTTGAAACAGAATGGGAATTCAGGATGTACTTGGCATTTCAGCTTTAAAGTAAACAAAGCAAAACTGAACTGTAGCAAAGGAATGGCTTATGGGCAGCTCAGGCTTGTCCTTGACTTTCAAGCCAGTCATTTCCCATAAATACTCTTAATTTTAAACATAAGAAAGGGGGAGAGGAGACAAAACAGAGTCAACTGCGTACTGCCTTTCTGATTCAGAATCCTCTGCAGATGTACAGAAAATTATGCGAAGTTCCTTTTTATGTATCTGGGACAGCCCCCAAAATTTTTACCAAAGGGGGAGAAGAGGACAAGAACGAAACTGCAAACTTGTCCGTACCCTAGCAGGAATTCACCCATTTTTCACCTCCCACAGGTATCATTAGCATGCTACTGAGAGCAGGAAGAAAAGCAGCTAAGATCAAACACAAGCTAGTAACAAAGCTCTTCCTCTTGTCATCCTGCGATGGGCCAGAATTTCTGGCTGCAGCTAGTCTTCTCCTGAACGGCTGAGGTAGTTTGGAGTCCCTGTTAAAAAAAGTGCCACACTCTGAACGTGCTACAGCTGCCACACAGAAAGTGCAGAAGGCAGGAAGTCTGACGTTCACACCAACCTCAGCTCCTTCACTCACACCTCTTTTCAAATAGCTTTAGCACATGGAGCCCACATTTTCACATTCTCAGAACTAGCTCTATCTTCCACATTGCAAGTTTAAGAGAAATTTCTGAAATTGTACAAGACCCTCTTTCCACATTCAAAGATTGATTCCACCGAGAGAAACTTTTGAATTGTTTGTATAAACTGTTCTCTCTGATTTTTGCAGTAAACTGCCTCTGTCCCTTTTTAAATAATATTTTCAATTTTAAGAAACTAATATTGAAACACCATACCAACTGTTGTCACAGTCCAAAAATGTCCGGATTTTCAAACTTAAGTCCACCCCTGTGTAAAAGGGCCACACACATGCAGGTGTCAATCAGACTTGGTGGCAAAGCAGAGAGACCCAGGCTGAGATTTCAGAATGGCACAGACTTTCCTGGTCAGAAAGCAAGTGCCAGTCCTCACCCATCTGGAATAATTTCTGCGTTTTTCCATTCAGACTTTTGGAATTTGACTTCAACAATCAAGGTGCTTGATTTCTCCATCTCCTGCTTTGCAGTGTTTGGTGACAGAAGCAGGAAGAGAAGGAAATAAAAGAAAATGTATTATTTACAAGGCTACACCGTAATTATACCTAATATTACCATTGTGGCTGTTTTTGCAGGCAACTCAAGAGGTCTGTTCTGTGCCCAGAAATTCTATAGCTGATCCTGTGCATTTTTATTCCATTCTTTTAAAGAAACATTATCTCCATTCCCCTCCTCTCAGCACAAGGATTAAAATAAAATAACATTCAAAGTATTTGTGGGAAACGGCAAACAAATGGGTAGTAAAGCCTGGAGATTGCTTGGCAGCAGAAAGCCACATGCAGAATTAGCTATGGCAAGTAACTAAGTGGAGACAACAAAACCCAGCATTGTCCAGCATTTCGACGCTCAGCAAAAGGCTGATGATTGAGTGGAAAAGCCAACTCCACATGATACTGCAAGGTCTCAAGTACTATTTTGAATCAGGTAAACTAATATCTCCTGTACCTGTTCCAAACCACACAGTAATTCATGGTCTCTGTTTCTACCAAGTCTGCTGGCTGCCCTCTTCGAAGTAGCATCTATCTTGGAGAAAATCTTGTATTTTCTCTTGGTCTCTGGGAAAAAGGATCCCAAGCAAGTGGCAGGGACACATGGTTTTGGAAGCCCTTGCCTGTTTATCTTTACTGATAAGCCTGTAATCTTGGCTGCAGGCACATCAGTGTGTGTCTGCAGCAAAACCTCATTCCAGTCAATGCCCTCCTTGGACCAGGCTTCCTCAGAACTGGGCAATGCATTTAACCCATTAGCGGCCAGTCTAAAGAGGCACTGGTGTAGGAGACTTCTTTTTCCTGCTCAAAGATGCATCTTGTTTCCATATGTCTTTAAAAACCAAGCAATAAGCCAGCCCTGTTTTGAGAAAGCAGCAGCACAGATTATACACCTACACAGATACTGTCGGGGGAACTTACCCTAGGAGAGTTCCATCTCTCCAACAGCCTCTGGTTCTCTGCAGACCAGAAGTGCTGACCATTTAAAATACAGGGATGCAGCTATCTAAATGGCAGGTTGAACAAATGAAAACTCATTAAGAGGACTTTTTAAAATTATTCTGTCTATTCGATTGGGGACTGTCAGCAGGAGCTATTTGGATTTCTAGAACTGGAGAATCAACCATAACTCCAAGACATCTGATCCTTTCCTAGTAGGTTGACTAAACCTGCTCACGCAGCATTGTTAATACTTGAATTCTCAGTTCACGCACACACATGTGTGCCAAAGGCAAATAGCCAGAAAGTCACTAGGGATCTCCCAAAGCGGACGTGCCAAGAGCTTGGACAGCCTGAAAATTACAAACAAGTGGCTTTTCTCTGACAGCAGGTCCCATTTATTTCCTCCCACTTGTTCTTTCCCCATCTCCTTCCTACACCCCTGAGTCAACCTTCACCAGGCAAGTTTCAGTTAAGCATGTGCTTTGCCAGAGGTGTTTTTAAATTACGTTTTTAAAACTTTATTTATAGTACACATGCACAGGGCATGATGCTTACAGGGCTTCTGGAAACTTCAGCATGTCAAGCGTGACTTTGCCAGGTGGGAAGAACATGAATTCATCAGCTGATCCATAGAAAACCACCTCCCCTGTGTCTATCTGCCTCTGTAGTTCAACTCGGAGTGAAAGAAAGTAACTTTGCTCTGTTATCTCCTACCCTTTATTCACCACATCCATGATCAACATACTGGGATTCCAACTGTAAAATGTTAGAGGAAGCCAACTGATCCCCCCCAGCTGATCTTTTGGCAAAAGCAGCAGCCCATGAGACAATGCAACAATTCCATGAACAATTTCCCACTAGGGCAAGAGTCGGAAAACAGTCCAATAAACAGAACTGGGTGAAACTTGCAGGCAAAGCTCACGTAGTCCGGCACTCCTTGCATCCAGCAAGCAGCAAGTTTCATCAAGCCATGACTGTCCTAAATGGTTATACTTGACCCATGTGACCAAGTTTCTCCTTTCACAAGAGAAGTGTAACGTGGCCACAAGATCATTTCCAAGCACATATTTCCAGAGGCAAGTGTCTGAGCTCAAATTCCACTCCTAAAAGATAGCTGTGCTAATGGTTTGGCTTTCCCATCAAAAGGCAACACAAGTCAGGTTATACAGCGCGAGCCTTTGCTATTGTGGAGATCCCACATTCTGCTTCACGCTCCATATCTGGCCTGGGCAGTGAACACGCACAAGACAGGCCTTTCAAATCACAGGGTTATGTTCATGGCTGGTGGTAGGATGAGTTTAACCTTCCCTGTCCTGAAATGATGCGCATCATTGCTGAAATGTTGTTTCCTCAGCTGCACAGCAAATAAAGCTGGAGCAAGTTACTCAGTAATCGCTCAGAAACCTCAATATTTGGAGGTGGCAGAGAGGCATTCTGAGAGGAGAAGAAAAGGATGTGGTAGACAATTTGCTAATGCCCAGAAACTCTCTCTCTGAAAAAGCCAGCAGCACACCCCAATGCCTCAGGACAGGGCTGAGTCCACTGCTCTTCCCACAAAAGCAGCCTTTTCTAAATAAAAAGGTCTTTACACGCAGACCTTGGGAAACTTACTTCAGATTAACTAAAGTTGTGAATTTAAAGTGAATTAGCTAAACCGCATTATATCTCTATATAGACACACTCATTCAGAATTAAAAGGAACTTTCATTTGGCTTATCTCATTTTACTGAATTAAGAGCACTTTAATTCTAAGAATGCCCATGCAGGGATTAGTGGGTTGAACAAAGGATGAAGTTAGATACTATGGAGTCAAATGTGGCAGAGGAAGTCTCCCCATCTCCATGCTAAAGAATAGTCATTCCCTACCCCCCTTAAAAATAAAATTATAAATTCAATTTTTCTAATTATCCATGCCTACAAAGCTCAAGCTGCATTACAAAAGGGCCTTACCTCCAGCTCTGCATCTGCCTTTTGTTTCTCTACCAGAGCATATGTGTTGCCATAGAATTAAAATATTGGAAGGAAAAAGGACAGTCATATCATAAAAAATGGGAAAAGACAACAGCACATAAGAAACATTTGAGGCACTACTTCACACACAGAAAAGACAGACACCAGATCCCAGCCACACCTGTGCAAGTCTGCTTACGGACTGGATCTAGATTTGGCCTCCACCATTTCCTTGAGTTACTGATCTGACCTCCTAACAGACAGGGTACTTCTCAAGACAGCTCTTCCCCCACAGAATACGTGCTACTTTCCATGCCACTCCTTTTGAGTGGGAAAGGAAGGGGAAAAAAAAAAGATAAAAAATTTTTATTATAGATATTAAATAAAAACCACTTTGGCTCCAATGCGATCTTCCACAAGAAGGAAACCAACTTCTCAAGCAAGTCAAGATTATTACACAGGAGACAGATGAAAACATTGCCTCAGAATGCGCTGAAATCCCAGGCTGGCTGGTTGGGAAAGAATTAGCAATACATAATTAAAAAAGCACTCTCCCCTTCCTCGTCCCCAAGGTGAACACACGTCCTGCATAATACTGACTTCTGCATCAGCACCAGAAAATGAAGCTATTGCTTCAGGTCCTTCTCCTTTCTAGCCAGGCCTCTCTCCCTCTTGCTTTTATGTGCTGGAGGCTATTTCACACCAGTTACCAGCAATGTTCCTATGCAGCAGGACACAGTGTTCACACGTGCAGCTTGCAATGAAAGACTTAGCCACTGGAGAACACCAGGAGGGAGAGAAGTGGATGGTAGTTCTATCTTGACTCACAGTAGAGGTCCAGTGGTCTCTTACTGGTGGCCTTGATTGAGCTCTAATGGAGCCCGCCCTCCTGCTCTTGTGTTTAGAAGGGAAGCGCAAGGAAGAGCTCAGATCACGCTTTACTGAACACAGCTACTCCTGCCATGTGGTAACGCTGCCTGGAAAGGAGTCTCTGAGGACCCTCTCCAGGAAGAGCTACTGGAAGAGCAGGAACATCCAATATATTCATCAGGCCCTACACACAGAGAAGACATGAGACACAGCATGAAACCGTGTACAGCAGAGAAAGACTTCTGCACAGGCAGAGGTAGAAGGGGCTGAGAGCAGAGGACAGAGGTATGCAAAACAAAGCACCACAGAAGCAGCACAGAGGCAACACAGTTTATGCCTTTAGCACAAGGGACAGGGGCGGCTGACAACAGGCGATCAAGAAAAGCCAGCAGACAATCAAAAGTGGCAAACCAAACTGGCAGGAGAGGTGAATGAGAGCTGTCTGGAGTGATTGCTGGTTTAATGGTGACAGTACCCGCTACACACTGTGGAGCAGTACCCCTGTGCCTCCAGAAGTTAGAGCCTGGGGTCCACCTGAACACAGCGCGCAGCAGTGCAGCTGACCTGTGGAGTTCCTTGGTCCCCAATTCAAGAGCCAGGGAGTCACCAAGAACAGCTTAAGTGCAAGTATGTTGTACATAATAGAGAACACCCAGCGACACAGAACACTCATGTAGGGCTAGAAACTCTCCTGCCTTAGGGCACAAGCCAACCACTAACTTCCTCTATGGGCAAGTTATTCCATAGCTGTTTGGTTTAGGAGTTCTCGTACCTCTCCCTCAAGCACTTGGTGTTCGCCTGTCTTGGAGAAAGGATGCCAGACTAGACAGACAGATCATGGCTTTGTTCTGGTATGGCAATTAACTGCATTCCACCCTGGAAGGAGAAGAACACACTGGGGGAAGCAAGGAATGTTAGATGGCATGTCCAATAACACACGGCCCCATTAAATAGCCTTCCCTCTCCATCTGGCTCTTCACAGTCATGCCAGCAGCGCATCAGGAGCACACAGCACGACTTGGCCCTTTGTCTTCTCAGAGTCCTGTGTTCCACTGTAGAATTCGGATACAAAGCTGAGCATGGCTCCGCTCTCACCCTGGCAGTCCTCATGCAAACAAGATGCACAATGTTCCCATGCAAGTAAATGTGTTACAAAACCAGAGGATGGAGCAAATTGAGGTCAGCAGCCCAAGTTCATAAAAAATACACTATTAAAAAAAAAAACCCAACAGATCTCACTAGACACAATAGTCCCTCAGCATCAGGCTGTATCAGTCATTGTCCTATAGGATCTGCGCCTCTAGAGCTAAAAAAGGCAAAACACATCAAAGTTTACCTACAAAACCAATTCCCTGCAACCTTTGAGTAAGTCAACCCACTTCCAGAGAATAGTAAATACCTGTATCAGCCTAAGAACTAGGGGCTTGGGATAGCGTTTCTGCTTGAAACGGGCATTTGGTAAGGCTTCTCTCTTCCTTCTCTGGAGCCAGACGGCTCCCCAGCTCCCCAAGACAACTGTAATCTGGGGAAACTTAGTCCTGCCTTTCTACCTAAAAATTCTTCTCTTTGTGGGCTTTGGCTCTGTGCCAGTTTCGCCTTCAATTCCAGGTCTCCCTGTCTGTGTGTCA
>NW_010391678.1:0-17670 GCF_000710305.1 Buceros rhinoceros silvestris | reverse complement strand
GAAATTCCCATCCGTAGGTATCTGTCCTGATCAGCTGCCCAGACACTATCTCACTTGTGAGCTGCTCCACGGGTACCCCTCTTGAAAGCAGCTGCTGTGGCTGCATTCACCCGCTGGAGCCGTCACTTCCTCACTGCCATCTGCTGCAGGGAGGCAGAGCCACACTGACAAGACACAAATGGCTAACAGGGAAGACCCTGCCACACCAAACAATAAAAGCCAGGAAATCCAAAGCTTACACCTACGTAGTAAATTTGTGCTGGATTTTAAAAGCAGAAGGAGAATGGGGGTAAGTAAACACAGATACAGTTGAATGACTTAGATAAGTTCAGACAAGTGGTATCTAAATAATTCTATTTTAACTTATTACTGTAACAAATGCGAGAATTGATTTAATAACCTAATGTTGGTTTTGGACAGTAGAGGTCTGCATCAATAGACCAAGGCACTAATTATATTATCTTATCAAATCAGTGTACAATAATACAACTTCTCTATGCATTGATGGAACTAGGCTTAGCTCTGCATCACAAAATAATACTTGAAAGACAGAGAATGAGGTAGTATTTAGCAGGAACTCCTTGTGACTGGGTGCATAGTTGTTATTTTCTTTCCTTTTCAAAATATTACCAAGTATTATCTTTAGGGTATTACATGACAAGAAATGTCCTCTGATAATCTTTTACTGCTTGTTATTTAATCTCACTCTATCTTTCTGAGAGGTAGTCAATATAATTCTCCAAAAGACTCAAGTAAGAGGTAAAGAGCTACTGGTACATATGCAGATCCATTCATTGTAAGCCTACAATAAAGCTCTTTCCATCAAGGAACAAGCAAAACGACTTGCTGACATTAACTGGCAAGTACTCTGCATTCATATGGTATCTTTCATCTACAGACTTCAAAGCATCTGACAAGAGGCAGGCAGGCGTTGTTTCTTCATCCCTCCAAGGAAGAAGCTGAAGCACAAAGTGGCAAGGTCTCCCAGAGAAGGTAAGACCATTAGCAGAAATCCAAATGAACTGATTCCCAGTCCTTAAAATTAGCTACTTTGCTCCCAGTACAACTTACACATGCACCAACCAGAGAGCAGATCCACCACATAACCTACACCCCTCTGAGAACTGCTAGGGACTCTTTAAGAATTTAAATTTCATTCATGAGAAACTAAACAAACACAGAACACAAGAATACTCTTCTACACACAGGGAAATGACGGGGATCTGAAACCAATCCAAATCTGGAGTTCTGCACTGCTCTGAGGAGGAGCACTCCTTGAGTGAACCTGCAGATGCACAGGTCTTCATTCATGAGGAGAGGAAGGGAAATCCTGCTACATAATCTAGCAAGTGTTTAAATAAAGCTGTTCAGATTAAGATCTCTCCTCACCAGAGAAAAACTAGGACTGTAGGGAAGGTTATGGAAAGAATTTCTTAAATGCCACCTTACAGAAAGTAAGCCTTGTTTCAGCTCTTCACCTTGTTCTTCTAGCTGAAGAAGTGCTGACTGCCTAGAGCACTCAAATGGTCAGCAGAAACTCCTTTTAAACATAAGTAAGGAAAATAAATCACTGCACAGTGCTATTGCAAAAGAAGTGTATGGATTCCTCTACGTTTGAAAACAAATAATAAAAAATGATGCTGAGGCAGCCTCTAGAGCAAGCAGTCCTTTACCACTGGTCAAAGAGACTGCAATAGAAATATTTTTAAATGCACTCTCTGGTTATGAGATTTCTCATGGTCTGTGGAGGTGGATAGTATTAGAAGCCACTAAATCCTAAAGTTTATTTTTCTTAAAGTTTTCACTTCAAATAAAGCTTTGTTTTAAAATGTATGGGGCCAACTGTTAGAGCATTGAAGGTCCTGGTTATTAGCCAGCTAGAGCCCATGAATTATGTGTAGTGAGAAGTTTATTGGCTCAGTAAACACCATTCCAGTTCCCCTCACCCCTGAACTGTGGAAGCCAAACCAAGAGATATTCAATGCCATGTCACCACTAGCACCAGAGCAACCATTATCTGTTTACAGGCATTTTATTTTTTGTAAGGAATTTGCTATTGCTTCATTTAATACACGGAAGTCTTTAAATTTACCAAGGCAACACACAAAGAGTAAGTAACTGTTGGTCCTGTTTGCCATCTTCTAGAGCAGGAATACTTGATTCCATCTCATAGCTTCCAGAGTCCAAGCGCTACAGAAACGAAACCCCTTGAACTCTTAGTAAGGCAGGAGTCTGGCAAGGAATTTAAAACGCTAGCAAGATTCAAGCAGGCGACCACAAGTGCTTTCCGATAAAACCATCCTATGGAGCCAGGGCAGAGTACTGGGCAGTAAGAAGTTGCACAGGTCAGGACTTAGACTGGTTGGACTTCGATGTTACTCAAGTTACACAGTCAAATGCAACTTACACCGTTATGACTTAGTGGGAGAGCTGGCTCTAGCTCAGACATGGTCCAGGTAAGATGCACATCATGCCCAAAACGGAGCGAGGGCAGGCTGATGAGGCATTAGCACTGCCTAGCCTTAACACCAGTTTGTGCGCAGCACAAGGATCCCAGAGACTGAAACAGAAGGTAGACATCTCCACAACGAGCACGACTGATGTGGGGCTGTGCAGATCCAGAAGCAACCTCTGCTTGTGGGACTGGCTTTGTCCTGGGCACAAAGCTGTTTTATCTGGTTACCTTTCACTGCCATGAGCTAAAGCCTCACAAACAGAGGCTGAGCAATGATCAGTCAGTGTGCAGTAACTTGTTTGTGTGCTTGTTGTTCCAGTTCTCTGGAATAGCTAAAATACACCAGAAGACTGTACAGGGACTGTGTCAGTCCTTGAGGCAAGGAAAGTTAATTTAGTTGGAAGAGTAAGGATGCAAAAAAGAGTGCTGTAATAACAGTAGTCTGTTCTGGTAGCAAAGTAAACTGGAACTGAAGGAATTTAGGTTCTCCTCCTAGTTCTCGCCATCTGTCACACCACGTTGGCTGAATAATGCATCTGTGTCTCTGCTTCCTTTCTCACCTTTTGCCTATCCTGTCCATTTAGACTGTGACATTCCCAGGGAAGAGATTGTGCTTGTACAGCACCCAGTGACCACCTCAGGGCTCTGCAGTCCCTAACCCTTTTATATAGCCTTTGCTATAAAGCATTTTACGTAACACCAACTATGAAATCTCATATTCTCATGTAAATGCTTTTTCTGATGTCCTGACAATCATGATGCCAGAATCTGTCCATATGACAAGGGAGGAACCTTGGCAGTACAGATCCTTAAATGTCCAACCTATCCCACAAGGACATGCCAAGGCCGTATCTTCACGCTCATGACAAAGCACCTCTAGGGAGTAGGCACAGTTAAAATCTTTCCACCAGAGTAGTGGTGAAAGACAAGATACCCTTCTCTTTAAACTTAACCCTCTCCCTTCCAAAGAATGCCTGGAATTCCTACTATTTCCCAGCAGAGACTGGAAGGCAAAGACTTGGCATGGGGCAAGACAGATAAGAGCAGTTGCCTTCTCCAGGTTTTGTTAACTCTGCATAATTGCTTAGGGCATGTGATGGTTAGAGAGAGACACACATACACATCTGTCAGAGACAGACTACAGATCACTAGTATAATTCCAAGCAAACAAAATCGAGTTTACGATGTGGCTGTGGTATATAAACCACTTCTGTAAAACTCCAGTATAATTCAGCTGCTGCAGGTTTAATTTACAAAGTAATGATACAGTCTTCCCTCTTAAAGACTGCCATTTAGGATCACATTCAAGAGGTTGAATAAAGTCTTTGCTGTCTTCTGGGACACATGGTGAAGGCTGACTGTTCTTGGAAGCTTCTCTAAGCAAGCCACTTTTAAATACCAATGTTTTGCGAAAGGGCCCATATTGTTTTGTATGTGAATTTAACTTCCTCTACCAGTTTAAAATCTGGGTCAGAGCAATTTGCTTACATTTCGAGTCCTTTCCCAAAATTACTGGTATGTGGGACTTAAGAGTTGTAGATATAAGACAACCGGCTAAACTGCTATTATCTGCTCTGCATCCTGCACATACCGTCCACAGTTTTCCTGCTAAGCTTTGTTCGCATGCACAACCCACTTCTTCAGCAGTTGCACATTCAGCATACTGCTGATATTATTCTTGGCCACCCTGTTAAACTCACAGTGTAAGCTGAATGCACAGTAGGGGGCCTTGCTGGATTCTCAGCAGTTTTGAGATGGTTACAGATTATAGCTGGCCAAGGGTGGAAGTTTTGATAAGCAGTCATGAAGTTGAAAGCTTTTCTATTCAAAAAGGATGCTGACTAGTGGTGACTCCCTGTCACTTCTCCGGTGATAACTAGATTACCCAAACGTACCCAGGGCTACATCAGACCACCACTTGGAAGTGCCAGTTAGTGCTACATACAGCTGCCGAACTGCTTAGCTAAATTTCACACAGGGATCACACAGAACAACTGTGATGGTTGATGTTTGTTTCACATTGCCATTCAAGGAGGTACTTTTGGATTGCTAATACCTTGTATGACTTGGGTGCTGGCTATTTCAGAGATTATTTATTTCATTGCATCCTGACAGGCAGTTGTTAGCTGGATCCTAAGCCCTCGGCACACATGTTTAAGTCTCTCTGATCTGGAAATTTGCGTAGCATAATATCTGCTCAGGAGCCCCACCCAGAACTAGGATCCTGCCCAAATTTATTTTGGTGCCCCTTAAAAGAAGAAACACAGAAAGGAAGGAAATAAGAAAGAAGCCCAAAACCACAACACAAATTTGTAAGTTAAACTTAGACAGAACTGACCTGCAAAGTGCAGATCAATAATAGGGAATTATGATGTTCACCTTTTCTCAAAGTATTCCTCCAGGTACAGAATACACTGTTTTCTTAATACAAGCCACTTTGGTGTGACAATCAATGGATGAAAGACATTAAGTACAATAAAAATACTGGTTTTAGGATAAAAATGGGAGTTCCTACCTACGGGCTTGTAAAGGAAAACTCAGCAGTCTTACACTTCTTGTAGGTAAATTCTGAATTTTCATACCCTTGTTCACAAGCCAGGCAGAATAAAACTATCCACCTACACTAAACCAAAGAGAGCCACTCATAACCCAGGCACAGCCACAAGAGACATTTTCGACAGTCCTTGGCTTAATAGAACACGGCTTTGTGGTTATACCCACCACTAAGATTTTATCTTGCAAGTTCTAGCATGTTTAATTTATCCTAGGTCATACATCAAATATAATATTCAAACTTAGGATGCTATTTGAGATTGAGACCATTTTTGCAGTGTGAGTAGAAAGAACACAGTTGGGACTGACAATGCACAAGCATTTTAATACATAAACACAAACTTGTAGCCATCACTCAAGAAAAACAATTGGTCTTTAAGAGGGGAAAAAAGTTGTAAAAAAGAATCAATTCCATTAAATAGCCCTATAAATCAATTCCACCAAAAATCAATGGGAAACTACATCTACAAGGTGCCAAGTAACTCCCACGCATCAGCTGCAACTGTCCGTGACGGTGGCCACGCAGCAGCATTGCCTGCCATGGACTCAGACAGCCAAGGGCTGGAGCGAGAACCCCGGCATTGCCCATGCTTCCCCCCAGCTCTCTCCTAGAGCACCTTCTGCCCTGCTCGCTCACGCTGAGCTGCGTGCTGAGGCCTCCGGTGACGGCAACGTCACCACTCCCTTCCATGGCCTGCGTTATCTGCATGATGGAGCCACAACCGGGAGCAGACTCCTGCTGCTCCTCACGCAGGCCGTGCAGCCCCTTGCTGCAGACACAGCGGTGGACGTCTCTCTTCAAAGACAGCAGAGGAAACTCACCTCTCAGAGCCAGGCATCCCACATGCCCAGGCCTGGGATTTTCCAGCAAGCTTTGTGCCACATCAAGGGTCTCCAAAAGGCAGCTGAGCTATGCACAGACAAGGGGAAGGTGGCAGAGGAACATTCGGGGTGTGGGGCCCAACAGCCAGCAGCATGCAGTAAGTCACACACTGGTTAAACAAATGACTTGTTTAAGCACAAGTTCATGAGTTCCACATCGTGTCAGCCTTAGCTGTTCAGTGACTCCCCAGTGACTGTGCCAGCCCACTGTCCTCTCACTTTCAACGTGCAGCTCAGTTGCATTTTCACATTTATAGGCTGTGGATGCCCCTTCGGTGACTAGAGAAACCCCTGGGGCTTTCATTCTGTGCTGGCAGCTCTCAGATGACTTTAGAAACAAACCCCTGGGGCTTCTGTGTGGCAGAGCAGAGAGGGCACAGATGATTCTGTCTTTGTTAAAACCTGCAGAAAAATTCATGTCCTGTGTCTTCCCCTTCATGTGTTCCACGTGTGCTGTCATGTCTCTGGGCCTATTATAGACACAGAGTACTTAAGAAATTCAGCCGTAGCATTTTTCCACGGAAAAAAACCTGGGCAAATTGGCCTCTATGTACCAAACCCCTTTTTTTCCTGTTGTAACTGAATGCCAAGTGTAACTGAGTTCAGTTATTCCACACAGGAACACTCATGCCTGGTATTATTCACATACATTTAAATTAGAAAAAGAGTGCATATACGTGTGTATAATAAATAACAATCACTTTAATGAGAAGGCTCAAGACTGTTCATGGTAGGGAACGAGACTATCTACTGCTTCTGCCCAAGGCTCCGTGGCCCAGCTGCAGGAGGGATCTAATCTGCAAAATGCATCTTAGCTGTTGGGCCTGATCTTAGCAATGAGCACCCTCAACCTACTGATTTCTATAGGATTTGAGAGCATTTGATATCAGACTTTCCATCAGTCACAAGTTTCCCCTAGACATAAGGGCATGCAGCTCTGGAAAGCAAGACTTTGACACAGGCTGGAGGTTTGACGTCAAGAACAAGTGGGAATAGTACAACCAGAGGCTTCAATCTTAACCACTGGTATCTAGCAAGACAAAGCAGTGACACATTCAAGTTTGTCTCTTTTGGAATACTTCTTAGAACTTTATCATATGACTCTTCTGCTCCAGAAGAATCCATCGAGCATTAAGACGTATACTAAGGGAAGGAAAGGATGTCGCCAGTAGAACAGCCAGGAGATTTTCCTTCAAGTCACAGTAGATGTTCATAACTTCCCCTGTCCCTAAAAGCACCTGCAATGATACTTTTTTATTTTCTGGGACATCAGTTTCCTATAAGTCAGGAAAAAAAACATTTGTGACAAGTGGCCTTCAAGTTATTATAACAGGAAGGATGTTTGCAGATCTTACTGAGTCTTCATGCACAAACAGACGCTACCTCAACAGCTGTATGGATGTAACCCAAGACTATTTGGTGACTCTGTGAAGTTCTAGAGTAGCTTACAGTGGGGAAATGCAAGGACAGCCCAAAACATGGTGCAAAGTTTGTGTGCAAAAAGACAGAGAAAACAGGTAAGAAAAGGCACAGCCCAGAGAACAAAAAGATAACAGTCATATGGCAAATATGTAGAAATGGTTGGAAAAAGCAAGTATGTGCACAACTGAGGATTCTGGAGGAAGGAAAAAATCCAACAGGACAGACAACCAAAGCATCAACTGAAATGAGCAGACACTATGGCCTCAGAGTTGAAGCCAGCACAGGGATCTGAAGTGTCAACTTGCATTTAAAGACTATCCCGGTTAAAATCACACACCAAATTGCAGAACAGACAGATGAGATGAACTGGAGGATTAGTCTGTGGAAACAGACTCAGAGAGAGGATTGTAAGGAATATTTTTTTTTAAACCCTGCTCCTAAACTCTTCTATACTCACGGAAAAAAATCTCAGATCCCATTTCCTGCCACTATAGGGCTAAAAAGTTAACACCATATTTCACAGCGGTTAACATGAAACAGGATTACTGTACTGACTTGTTCTTGAACAGCAAATGCATTCTAAAAACTAGATTGGGAAGGAGGTAGATTTCTCTCTGCCAAATCCTCTGACAAGAAGGAGGAGGAAGAAAACATATTTTTCTCTAAGACTTCTGGGGATGAACAGAATTAAAAATTCTGTTGTCCTCAGAAGAACTGATGCATTTTTCCAGTTGGGCTTTTTTGTTCAGTCATTCACTGTAGAGACAGATTTCATATGAATAATTGTGCTTTTCTTTACTACTCAGACAAGGCGCTTATGCTCTTTTCAATGAAAGCAAAATAAATACTTTGTTTATCCCTTATCCACTGGATTTTTTAAATAAGCCAGAAAGCTCTTATGAAGAAGATACCAATGGCCCATCAGGAGGAACAGCCTTTTAATGCCGGCCAGTGAAGTGTCTCCCAAGAAAAGATTCGGACCCCTACCCAAGCAGACATCCCAGGCAGAGGCTTCTCTGACACGCCAGTACCACAGCCCGTCTGGGACTTTGCTCTGTCAAAGCCTTCTGTGCCGAGAGCACCTAGGCAGTGAGCGTGTGACACACACCCAGAGAGACTCGTAACACCTTGCCTGTGTTCCCTTGAGCCTTGGAACTGTGACCTCAAAGCACACGAATCTGCGAAGAAAATACATTAATCAGGCATTCACTCAGCCAGGCTGAGGATTTTTAAACCAGGGATCTGAATCAGCTCTATCGCCTCCCCCTTCTTTCCTGACACAATTAGTCAGCATCTGCCCCAGCAGCCATCCCGCTCCCTCTCAGAGGGGGGACAAGCAGCTGCAAATCCCTTGCCCACTGCCTGCTTCCTAACGGGCTGCAGAAGAGCAGAGCATAGCTTACTGAACTCTGTCTGGCGAAGGTTAGCATCCCTTCCCTACGCTCAGGGGAATGAGAGGAGCTGAGAACAGCTACCAATTCCAGCCTCTTTGATTCCCTGCTCCAGCCCAAGTGCCGGTTCAGACGTGTCCCAGCCACACCTCTCCCCACGCCGGGCCAAGGCCATGCCAGCTCCACACACCTGTTGGAGGCTTCCCCACATTTTAAGGGAATCCCCAAAAGGAGATTTGCAGGTGCTCCACTCGCTTCAAAGAGTTCAGGCAACAAATCAGCCTGGGAAATCGGACCCACAGTATTCGATGTGGCCCTCTGACCTTTCCCAAAATGTTCTCAGCCCACCAGGCTGGCAGGACTGAACTTTATAGCTAAGTGTTTTGAAAGAAGTGTGTGCTTTTAAAATCCAGTTGAATTTTTGCTAGGGAACCTTTACAAAGGCATCACTAGTGTATCCACAGGAGTTTTGCAATTCTAGGTAACAGCTGATTACAGCAAATAAACAGGCATGCAAGTCGGAAGGGTCGGAAGCTGGCATTTACTTAAAGCCTGCCTCACCAAGCACTTGAAAATAAATAAAACCCCCAAGCAGTTCTGTTTAATGCAACAGCTATAAGGATTCAGCCCCGCTCCTCAGGCTGGATTGTGCAAGCTCTTACTCCAGCAGTCACACCGAGTTCAGGCGAAGCGCCTGAGTAAGCATTTGCAGAATCTGACCCCCCCCAGTCAGTTATCTATACTGCACCTATTTGTGCCTCGCATTGCAAACTCTTTAGCCAAGGCTTCGTCTGGAAGCATACTGTCAGCTGCAATGTGCTTTTATCTCCATTTATGGCATTAAAACCTAATTTTTGGTGCCAAGTGCAGCATTACCCTTACAATGACATCTATTAGAGACAGTTTCTCCTGAAGACTCTGATCAGACCAACAACCAGTTTGCACTGCTCATTTTTATATCTGATTGCAAAACCACCATGTTCATACTACCTCCCTGCTTCTTTAATTTCAAGCATTTTGTCAAAAATAGTAAGACAGGCACTGAATTATGGAAATTCCACACCCTGGCATTATACTGACTTCACTCAAGATGCTGCCATCCTTTCTTCCCTGAAGATTTAAAAACCTGGGAACCAAAACCAAAATTAAAGCAACAAACCTGACTGATTAGTCAGTCTGCAGTAATGTCTAAGTTTAGTAGAGGCAGGCTTGCTATCACCGTGCCAGTGCAAGCATTCCTGATGGGCACCCAGACCCTTCCCCCCTCCCAAGGCACAGAAGGGGGCGAGGGGGACAGGCACCCGACAGCAGCATGGCACAGCATGGAGCAGCTCCTACCAAAAAAACCCATAATCTGTTAAGTTCCCTTGAAATGCCGTGTCCCGCATGCCACAAAGGACAGCTGCTACCTTCTCACTTACAAAAACGTGACCCCAGCCAGTCAATTCACAGAGCTGACGCTGTCAGATAACCCCCCGCGCACCACTATTGAGGGTCAAAGCCATTGTCATGAAGCAGCTTCCCCTCCACCTCAAAACGGGATGTGCTTTGCTTTTGCTCCAAGAAGGCTTAGGGGCAGTGCTTTGGGGTTTGTTTTGGTGTTTTTTCTTTTTGGTGAGGGCACTACCCAAGCTGTTTTAGACAAACACAGAAGTAGCATGGGTCCAAGTGTAACCACAAAGGAAGCAAGCACAAGTAGGCAAATATTGTGAATAATGGCAGAGTAGATGCACATGGAAACTTGCTTGGACTCACCTGGACTCCTTTCTCTCTTTCTTGTCCAACCAGTTAATGGTTGAGGAACATTCCAAGCCTCTGGCATATGGTATTAAATGCCCTGGGTATTAGGTAGAAAACTACTGGTAAGTCTTTTGAAACAGTACAGCTGGCATCATACAGCCCAGGTCCCCCTCCATATGAACTCTCAAAATCTGGAAGGGAGAAGGAGATTTTCTGTATTTATTACAAATGAAAGAGGGTGCTTAATCAGTCATTCGTGTGTACTGGGAGTGGAAGCTGGTTTGTCTGGATATGGCCATGGCTTCTGTTCTGTTAGAGAAGAACCCTTGTGCGGCTTTCAGTACGTCACATAAACATCTCAAAAAAAGTTACATGAAGATGCCAGAGACAGAGCTGCAAGTTACAGATAACTAATTATAAAAGCATTTTGAGAGCCTTGAGTGGAAAGGATCTCTTTGCTGGATAAGCAAATACTTTAATGATATATTCCAGGGATCATTGTTCCAGCAGGACCCTTAAAATATATTTTCCTTCCATGACTATACACTGTTGTTACCTACACCTCCGTGCATCTTTTAAATAACACCATCATTTCTCGTACTACAGCACTATCGAATGTTCTAGTTTTCCCTGCATTTGGTTCCACTTACAAGACACTGAATTATTAGGACAGCATTCAGCTTGAAATCCTCTTGCACAATTAACAGGGTGAAATAGTAGACAATAGTAGCTACTACTACTGTTATTTACTGTTCATTAAATGCTAATGGAAATTCACCCCATCTTCAAAATATGATGCCCTTACACAGGTAGAGACAGAGAGGTACAGACAGAGTACGTGATTTTTCCAGAATCAAACAACAAATCAGCGGCCCACACTCATACTCAACTCTTTGTTTCAGCCACTAAAACAGAGATTGTCAGAATGAAGAAAATGGCTTACGGGCTTCCCTCCACACTCAGGTCACTTTTTCCCTCCCTCAGGAGCTAAGGAATACCACTATGGCAATTAAACCCATCACTTACAAGTAGCAACCAGAAACTGGGAGACCCAGCAAAACTGGGATAAGGCAGCTGACTACAGCTGCTAAAAAGAGGTCCACACTTGGGGAAATACTCGAGACATTCCTTCTCCAGAGAAGGAGGCACCACCCATAATACCAGGCCAACACTCTCAAACACCTCTGCGTCTTGGATGGGTACGCAGAACCGCATACATTAGAGTTCTTTTCTTGGAGTTCACTGGAGAATGCTGCCAGCTTGTGAACAGCAGACTCAGTTTTCTGCCAACACAGTTTTTACCTAGAGCAAACGGAAGTGCTTTCCCAAGAATTTCCAAGACTGTTGCATCACGCGGGATGCTGGCACTGCACTGTGCAACTCAGGGAGGAAAGGTAAAAAAATACAAGCTGCTGCTCTGTGCATCCTGACAGGAATTATTTAGAGGCATTTATTTATTCCCAGGGAAAGACTGGCAGTGCAAAACAGACCTTCCGAACAAAACCAGTGCTCCCTGCAGGGGAATGCAGTCTCGTTTATATTTCCAATGCTGTAGCAAAAAGTAAATAATTTTTATAGCTGGCACATTTCAATTTTCATTACAATTATGAAAGCCTTGTTTGATAAAATGCAGTGGAGACTAAGAAACGCCGCACTTCTGAAGGACTGGAGAGCAATCTTCTCTATTCTCTCTCCCCCACCGTGGGTTTTGCATAATACTAAAGCATTAGGCCTTTGGCAACTTTACCATTTTTAAGCTTTGTTAGAATTATGTGTATGATGACAGCATTTACAGGTCCTTGCTAAGGTCAGGGTCCCATTGTGCAAATGTTTAAATATGAGCGTTTATAAGGTAAATATACAAGGCAAAGCAAGGACATTGTATTCTCCATACTTCGAAGATGAAGAAAACTTAGGTTGCTTAACTTACTTCATGACCATATCACAGAAAACTTAAATCAGTGACAGAAACTGAACCCAGAGTTCCCTAGACCACAGGCTCACCCAGGAGAATTAAATGCATGAATACATTCACTGCACCAAAATAGTAAATACTCATAACCAAGTTTCCTCGGTAAAACTTTTCGAGCCATAAGATACATTACTTTTAAAACAGGCTTAGCCAAACATCAGTCTGCTGACATCAGAACTACAGGACAACTGTGACTCATACCAAAATTCCCTTTATTGAGAATTTTGGTACGGTTCTGGCTATGAACACTTCGTAGATGTGCCTGGCCATTTACACGTTTTAGTGGATTCCTTGTGGTAGATATTTTTCCTGTCTAGAAGGACATCCACATTTTTCTTTGAAGACTGGGAATAATCATGTCACTAAGATCACATTATCAGAGCATCTGAACTGCCTAGAAATGAACAAAGAGCCTTTTTCAAGAACTCAAGAAGTTCAATGCAAGAAGTTCCACGAGGACCATTCTGAATACTTTATAAAGGAAACAGAAACTTAAGAATACCAAAGCACCTCACCTCACCGTTCCAGAAGCAGGGGAAACAACACTCAGAACAGCACGAGTTCAAGTCTCACTATGCACGTAACTTCAAACCTTCTTTTAAACAGGTCTTGTTCAAAAAACAAGTCAGTCTTCAGCTGTATGTGTTTGTTTGCTAGTCAAGTTTTGAGGAAATCAATCCCTGAACGGAGAAAGCCACTATTTTATTGTTTCAGGCAGTCCTGAGCACTCAATAACCTTTCTCATCAGAAGCCTCTTGTAGCGGGTCAGAGAGGAGGTTCTTCTCGGTTTTAGTTCACAAACTAGCTCTTTCAGACTGGAAAAGGCAATTGAGATTTGGGGAGGAGCAGAAAGGCAGGAAAGCTCACTTCCTTCCAAATTAAAACCAAGTATCTGATAATTCCAAACTCATAAAAGAGCAGCATAACTAGAAAACAATAAATTCCCCTTTGCTCAAAGAACATTTCCTTTGCTTTGCATTTAAAGTGGAGTTGAATGAGAATCACAGAATAAGTTGCATAGGAAGGGACCTCAGGAGGACGTCAGAAACTATTTTTATAAAATATTCTCCAAAATTTTTATTTAACACTTCAAAATCTCAGGTTTAGCATTTTCTTGATTTTAATGCTATATAAGAAGTTGCTTAATACATTTCTCAGAAACAATAACACAGTAAATTAATCTGGTTTCTGATTTGCATGTTAAATCATAGCTTGAATGTGTTAAACCCTGTCCTCCTTCTTAACAGAAAATAATACCAAATTCACTTTAAAGTAATTTTTAGTTGCACATCAGCTCAGCATGTTTTAATACGTACAAACCAGTGAGATCCAGTCTTTCCACTGGAGAGCCACTAACGCACAGACAAACAAGCAAGCTTTACAATAAGGTTTCTTGTTGGCTGATTTCAGCTCTCAGTTAAAACTGACAATGCAAATTACTCTATTCTGTTCTTTATCAGACAAGAGAAAAGATTTCCAAACTGTCAAACTGGCTGGTGGCATCTTGACAGCAGATGGAAATGCAGTAAGTGGAGTCCTACATAGCAGTGTCTTTATGTGACTCCTGGAAAACTGCATCCACACACTGAATGGTTCTTTATTCGGGAAACGAGTACACATTTAGGGAGGGAATCTGCTGTACACCCCTGTCATCTTAGTGCAGCAATGAGCGGGACCAGCCCAGCACGAAGAGCAGCGTAAGGCTGTTTACGTACGAGGCCTCTTCCCCAGCCTGCCTGTCACATACCTCTTTGAAAACTTGTGGCAGAAGACTGATTCGAAGACAACTTTATCTTGTGTAGTGTTTGGTTCAGTGGAGAAAGGGAGTGGATAGAGCAAACTGATCTATTATTGAAAGGGACCCCCTCTTACCCAAGGGACTGAAGGGCAGCACCTGCCTCAGGCCAGCACTCTGGCATGAAATGCTTTCTCCCTCCCATCCAGAACCTGGGAGAGGACAACCTGGGCTAGTTTTACCATCCAGTATTTAAAGCTGGAAGAACAAGAGGGAGTTGTTCCCAGTTCCCGCATAGATCTCTCAGAACATTTAGCAACAGAAGCAAGAAGTACACCCTGTTTTCAGGGTGGTTTTTATGGGGAGAGCAGCTCCTGATGACAGTTTTGAACAGGAAACTCCCTGCACTTATCTTATTGCCAGCTGAAGACTAGGACCCTTCCTCCCCCTGTCAGTGCAAGCGTCTTCTCGTTCTTTCTGCAGGACAGCTGAGCAGTTTTGGCTTTTCTACATTAGCAAGAGAGCCAGTGCTGAAGGAAGTTTCCCACAACAGGTCCATTTCCAAATGCCTGCTTGAGGTTTTCAGTTTAAAAGATCACTCTTTACTCCTTCACATCTGCAGTGCGTGCATCAGAAAATGTGATACAGTGCATATGTAATGCCGGATAAACTCGATTCCCCACCCCTTTTCATTAAGTAAAATCAGTTACTAGAATCCCTGTTTAGGATCTGCGATTACAAGGATCGCCCTACGCCCTGCCCTGGTCGAACAATACGGGCTCTAGGAAAGCATGAGAGCCATCATTTCAATAATGCAAAACCCTGTTGCTTCCACTCCAGAACAGCTGACTTGAAGCGCATGCTAGGCTGTGCTTATTAACAAAATGAGAAATCTGATAGAGGGAAAGAAAACACTGTGTGAGGATTAATCCTGGATTGCAGTTCATGGCCAGCACTGGGCCGTCATCCAATCACAGATGAAAAAGAACAAAATTTCTCCCACCTGTCAGATACAGCAGGTACAGCTATTGCAGTGTTGTAGTCTCCTCTTCACAGCTACTCTAACAACCCATTTTGTATCAGCTTAAAATTCAGGATTGACCTCACTACTTCATTTCTTCCTTGTTTTGTGTGAGCCAGCACTGGAGGGTGAATTTTCTTTCCAGGAATTACTACCAAGAAGCATGAGTAACTTACAAGTTTGGACAGCCAGCTTGTAACACGGGTACACCTCAAGGAAAGAAACCCAGCTGAAAACTGGCACCCTGTTGGAACCTGGAGATGCTAACTGAGCAAGAAAACAACTCTCAGGAACAATTTTTTTTTTACGCTGTCTCTGCTGCTTTTGAGAGCAGTAAGCACACTGTCACTGCTGATTAAAAAAGACCTAAACAAACCAATGCTGTTGCATTGCCAATGAGCTCCTGCACAGCAGAGTGAAATCTCTATCGCAACGTATTGTCCCTGCTCCTGATATTACAGCAAGATAAAACCCACACCTAACCAAAGGGGAATCATCTTAATTTTTTAAAAGATACTCTCCGGCTTACGGTTCGGTCAACTCTCTGTTGTTGCAATCCCACAGCTGAGCCCCGTTAATTTTTCTCCAAGCCCAGCGGGGTAGGCATGTCCACTGACACTGAAATGGTCCCCAGTCCCCCTTTCCGTTGAGCTTCGCCTGTCACAATACAGGCAATATAACCAATGCGATTCTGCTTTCTCCCATCCACGACCACATTTGCTGCTGCCCTGAGATGCCACTTTGTGGCAACGTTCTTCCGCGGATGTCAGGACCTGCAGTTTTGTTTGTATGCTTTATCGGTCAGATTTGGTTAGGAGATGGGAAGCTTGGTTTTCTGTAGAGAAAGCATGACAACCTGGTCATACCAATACCACTACCTGTCAAGCTACGGTATGTTCATCAGACTGGATGAGAGGGTTAAATGCTGCAGTCAGCACAAACAGCAGTTCTGATATGAAGGCAAATGCACCTCGGTTTTCAAACACTACCCTATTTCCTACACCTATCATCAGAGAAGGACACAGGAGCTTGAAGAACAGCCACATACTGTTTTCTGTACAAGGTCAAAGGAATGCACAACATACAGTTTATGTCTGATAGTTCTGTTACTATGAGCTGTAAAGATGCTAGAAAACAGAACTCTCATTGCAGATCTGTTGTTCACAACTTCAAATTTCACGCTGTGGCCACCAATTTTGGGCTGCAGTGGCTGTTTTAGAGAGTTTCAATACATTACACAGTCAAACGGATTAGCATTAGGTTGTGTTCTAATTGTTTTAAATGACTAATCAAAATACACTGACGGCGTACCCTCCTGGAATAAGGCCTCTCACCTTCTCTTTCTCTCCATCTCCCCCCACCCTTGTCACGCATTGCCTTCTGCCAAACAATTCAGTGCTGACACCACAGCCCGTCACGTGGTACCAAGTGCTTCAAGCATCTTGCGATACTTATTACTATCTACACATCCATAAGTCATTCTGCCCAGCAACGTATGTGAATAATAACATGAGCTATTTCTTTATGCATTAAAGATTTAGAGCTCTTCCAGATCCCTGGAAAAAGCTTTTTTCGCCAACGCCAAAAAATCATCCCTTTTACGTATGTGCATCTCATCTGCATTTCACACAGATAAGGAAGCATGACATAAGAAAAACCCTTGATATCCTCAGATTCTCCCATTCCTCCTGCTAACAACCCTGCGGCCACACAGCTCTGATGTGATTAAGCAATGGATTTTAGACACGAAAGAACAAGCACTTAGGCAGGGTTTCCTTTCCCGTGTTAGAATGGAAAGTAACAAATGTAAGAGGTTGCTTATTTCTTAACGCTGATCTCCTCCGGAGCTAAACTGACATGTCAGTAGCAGGTGGCAAGTTTGAAGACCCCCTCCCTCCCTCCATTTTTTTTTAAATAAATATAAAAAGGGCACACAGATTTGACCTAATGGGTCAACCATCAAAAGTTAAACTGATTTAAATAATTAGACCTAGAATGTCAGGCACCACTGCAAATAATTGCTCCTAATGCTTTTAGGATTAGATTGCTAATGAAAAGGTGCAAAAAGGAGACCACTTGCAGTTGTGGAAACAAGTCAATTTTCTTTCCATATGTCATTTTCCCCATGTAGATTTGCTGTGAAATTCTGAGGAGTCATTTACAGCTTTCTCTCCAGAGCTGCTGCAGTATATACAATAGTTCTGAGTCATAAAAAATAGTAGTAAGTCATCTTGAAATACTAGTTGTTTATACACTGTATTTATCAAGCACAGCAAACATCTGCTCATAGTTCTGACATTTTCCAATGAAAGTGACTATTGCATATTGTCTTTTCCTTTAATTTGTGGAAAAACATGGGAGCCATTCAAACATAAACAGCATTCCGCACTAAATTTAAAACAGTTTTGGTCAAACTGTTCAGTAACCGCCTGCTAAAACACTCGGTTTCATATATAACTCATTAATTGATGTAGAGGTGCACACCCGCCCCGCTCGCAG
>NW_010391677.1:0-256 GCF_000710305.1 Buceros rhinoceros silvestris | reverse complement strand
CCCGTGGCACGCCGGGGCGATACAGGGAGCCCAGCGGGGTGATGGCACCGAAGGAGACGAGGTCCTGCCGGCCAGCCCCGCTGCCTGGCTCGCAACAGCCCTCCGGGCTGGGGTTGCTCCAGAGCTCCTCGTAGGGGATCTCCAGCGGTTCCTGAGTCCTGAACTCGGGCTCGGCCCAGTCGGGCGTCATGTATTCCCGGTCGGGTTCGGGGAAATCAGGCAGCGGCAGGCGCTGGGTGCCCACCCCAACACCCCG
>NW_010391676.1:460-706 GCF_000710305.1 Buceros rhinoceros silvestris | reverse complement strand
GAGGGCAACGCGGCGGATTTCGTCCCTGAATCAACGGTGGAGCACCCTGTGGGCACCACGGACAGTCCCTTTCCCGCCCCACAGCCTAGGGGGGCTCCAAAACCCGGCTAGTTCCCACGGTCGGGAACTAAATCTGCGAGCCCGGTTTATGTTGGTCTCCTAACGCACCAGCAACTACGGAAGGAGATTTTATTATTATAGGTGATTTAATCCCCCTCGCTGGAGCTGTCCCGCTATCCCCGAGGT
>NW_010391676.1:0-216 GCF_000710305.1 Buceros rhinoceros silvestris | reverse complement strand
CGGACACTGCCTTGTACTTCTCCACCCATTGCCCCTCAGGCCCGGCTACCCTCACTGTCGCCGATGCCAGCGTCTCCCCGAACTCCCGGGAAGGAAGCGGCCGTCTCAGGCATCCCCCGGCTCCCACCCCGGCATGCACGCATACCGCAGGAGGCAAAACCTCACCCGGCGTCTCCCTGGGAAGTTGCATCTCAGTTTTCCCCGCTCATCAGAACA
>NW_010391675.1:0-683 GCF_000710305.1 Buceros rhinoceros silvestris | reverse complement strand
TTTGACCCCAATTAAGGCCTTTATTGGGGTATGTTAACTCCAACAATACACTTACTAGTATAATCATCGTCTCAGTCTCTCCTGCTCCCTGTTTGTTAGCATACCCAATACGAATGTGAATTTGATGGAAGGAAAGAGTTAAAACAGTGCTGAGGTCTGTCACACCTGCACAGGGTCCAGGAGACCCAGTGCAGACCTCAGCCTTGGGTACCCTGAGCAAGGCCAGAGCAGGCGACTCCTTCTCCCGGACTCACTCACAGAACCAACGCAACACGGCATGTGCTACAACACAGGAAATTGTATTGAAAAATAAAACTGGGTTTTGTGGTCCAGCAGCCCCAGTGCAGACCTCAGGCTTGGGTACCCTGAGCAAGGCCAGAGCAGGCTACTCCTTCTCCCGGACTCACTCACAGAACCAACGCAACACAGTATATGCTACAACAAAGGAAATTTTATTTAAAAATAAAACTTTGTTTTGTTTTCTTTTTACTGACACAAGTGAATGAAATCATCTCAAACAAAGAAGCTCTTAGTGGGCAGCACACAGGAATGGAAACAATTAATAAATAACATTAGTATAACCTCTAAACATTAACAATGCATTTGCAAACAAAATGAGGACTTTAAACCAAGTGAACCTTAAAGCTCAGCTAGTCTCTGTAAGAATATTTACCTTCTGTTTT
>NW_010391674.1:11500-11733 GCF_000710305.1 Buceros rhinoceros silvestris | reverse complement strand
GGAGAGGAGGCTGCCCGCGGCTGCTTTGGGCTGGGGGAGCCACGTCTGGGGCCGTGGGATGGATTTGGGGATGGGCCGAGATGGGGGAAATGAAGCTCCTACCTCTCCCGCGAGCTTTTGGGGAGCGGAATAGCTCAAGCAGTGCTGGAACCCCCCATTTCTTGGCCATCTTGAGCCACCTCCAGCGTGGGATTCCTCCCGACACTGGTAACAACCCCAGACCTGCGCCGCCC
>NW_010391674.1:8938-11339 GCF_000710305.1 Buceros rhinoceros silvestris | reverse complement strand
GTGGAGGTAGCAGTCTGGTGGCCCCCCAGCCGCTCGCTCCGGCACCACCACAGCATGGGACCATGTTGTTTCCTCCGCACTCTCCGTCAGAGAAGTGCCCGGGTCCCTCCGCTGGTTTTCTGGGCGCTGCCCATTGCGGGTTTTGGACCGCGAAGGTGTTGAGCCCAGATTTGTTTCTGCGGGTTATTTACGAGGCGCAGCAGCTTTCGCAGCCGCCGGAGCCAACGAACGGTTCTTCCAGCACCTTTTGGTCTCCAGTCAAACCCAGGCGCCCGAAGCAGGAGCTGGTCTGGAGTCCCAGAGCTCAGTGGTGCCTTGCGACAGCCCGGGCTGCCGGCGGGTGATGCAATCACTCACCTCTTGCCCAACCGTGTCCCTCACGTGGCAGCGTCCCGCCGCCACGCCGCAGACGAGCTGGGCTTTCTCTGGCCTCTTCTTCTGAGTTCCTTTGGATAGCTGGAAAAAACCAACCCGGGAGAGCACCTGGGGGCTCTGCGCAGGCTTCTGGGCGGGGATTGGCTGCTTTGGGGCTCTGCAGAAAGGGGATGCTGGAAATTCCCGTCCAATTCGCTGAATTTTTGGTTTTTTGGACTCCAGTTCTGGTCTAAATCAAGTTGTCACCTTCTGGAGGAGCCTTTTTTTGCCTCCCTTGACCGGAGGCTGGTTCGTCCAGTCCTAGACCGACGTCCTGGGGAAGCGCTGGTCCTTCCACGGTGGGATCCCAGCTGAGCTGGGAGCTGCTGGAGAGCTCGGCTTGGAGCCGAGTCTCCCTTCTTCTCCTTCATCGCTGAGACACGAGCTGCGGAAAGCGCCTGAGTGGGGGGGCTGGAGGTCAGGGGGGCTGGAGGTGAGGTGGCCGTTCTTCCTCCTGTCCTGGGGGACTGTGTGAAGAGGAGCTTCTGTGGTTGCCAGGGGTGGAGCTTCACACGGTTTGAAGTGTGGGAAATAACGATATTTTTGCGTTTTCTGTAAGTCTTCATTCCTTCGTGCTCTTTTAAACTGGCACAAGATGCTGCTTGGGTGTCTGTTGGGCCCTCTTGGAGCTGGGTGGAAAACCTCCAGGAGAACACAGCTTCCTGCCTGAACTCAGCCTGTTCTGAGGTGTCTGCGGTCGTGATGGAACCTGCCACCCAAAAGACCTCTGGGCTTCAGACTCTAGAACTTCTTCGGGCTTTTAATCCTAAAGTTAGAAAATGCTGGAGCTTGGAATGAGCAGAGATCTTCACCCCGCCCTGTTCTCAAAGCAACTTCACCAGTAGGTTGCTCAAGGCGCATGAGGTGGAGTTTGGAGCATCTCCAGCCATCCCCGACTCACAGGGAAGAGCTTCCCGTGTCGTGACTCCCTTGTCCTCTCTTTGCCCGGCTTCAGCTTGCCGGGGCCGTTCACGCTGTCATCTTGAAGCAACACAAGCCCAGCTCTCCCAGGCTCTCTTCACCCCTCACGTCCTCCAGTCCCTGGCGGGTGGGACCTACCTGGAGCTTCATCGACCGTGGGCTCTGTCACCACCTTGGGGACCTCTGGGCGCAGCGAGGAAACCTCGTGAATTCTCACAGCTGCCATTTGGTGGGTCCATCGTCTTAAAATCCGCGTCGAGTTGCTCCCGTCCAAACCAATCAGACCCCCTGTGGAGGAGGCCACGCGGAGCAGCACCGCGAGGTGCATCCTGGTTGGTTTTTGGGGTGGTGGTGGGGGTTTAGGCAAAACTTTTGCACCCTGATCTGTGATTGAGCTTCTCAAGGGGGTTGTTGACCTCAGTGGTTCTGGAGACGTCGGTGTTTCCCAGTCCATGACCTTTGTTCTGTGCTCCACCATCACTGGCGTGTCTGGAGCTGGGTCTGCAGGGTCTGGGAGAGCTCCTGGTCCCCGCGCAGCCGCTCCCGAGCTGGGAATCTCATGGGTTTCCCCCTATCTCCGGCTTTGTGCGTGTGTTTTGGCCGCGGGCTGACGGGAGGGCTCGGTTTTGAAAGCGGTGTGACGTCCGGAGTGGGTTTAACTCCTGGGAGAGAGGAAAAACAGGGAGGAGAGACCCATGGCCCTGGCTGGAGGGTGTCTGACCTCTAAGAGCCGCGACCGTGAGCTCAGAATCGCCTTCGTTTTTGCCGCGCTTCCGCGGGAGAAGCTGCGGCCGCGCCGCCGGGGTGGCAGGAGCGGCTGCGCTGGATTACCATAGAGGGTAAATCTGAGCCACCCGAGTCCGAGACGTTGAACTCCCTCATCTCTTGCTGTTTCCAAGAAACCGGCGTTCGCGGGGAGGGCAGTTACATGCTCATCAGGAGGAAGATAAATCACCGCCTGTTTTCCTCCAAAGGAGTCAGTTGCTAAAAATAGGAGCCGCGCTGGAGCTCTGGAGAACAAAAGAGCCCCTGGAAGCTCCTGCCACTGTCCTCTGCAGTGGCCGCG
>NW_010391674.1:8631-8844 GCF_000710305.1 Buceros rhinoceros silvestris | reverse complement strand
GCCCCCCGGGAACCCCCTGCCACTGTCCTCTGCAGTGGCCGCGCTCCCTGCCCCGCGCCGTCCACATGCGGGGGGTTTATGGAAGTGTCTAAAATCTGAAGGTCTGGGGGGGAGGTTGGGTTTTCTCCTGTCCTTTTGCCCTGGTCGGTGGCTTCGGCTTTGCTGATGGCCGCCGCCGGTCTGCCCGGACCCCGAGGCCTTCCGGCCTCTTCT
>NW_010391674.1:7913-8461 GCF_000710305.1 Buceros rhinoceros silvestris | reverse complement strand
TGAAGCCACAGGGATTTGGGAGCCGGGTTGCTGCCGCTTTGCTGGGATGGCGATGCCGGATAAACCCCGGCAATGCGCGTGGAGCTCCAACCCCATCGTCTCCAGATGAGACGGACCCGTTGGAGATGCTCCACCTTCAAAGGTGGCTCCCCTAGGAGGGTGGAAGGATGGGCAGCCAACCCTGGCTCCTCACAGCCCTGCTCCCAGACACCATGTGGTGACCAAACACCACCTCCGTACTGGCTCTAGGGTGGGTAACCAGTAACCCACAGAGTAAAGGTGAACTGGGAGCGGCCGTGTCCATCCCGGCAGGGGTGGAGGTCGCTGTGGGCTCTGGAGGCTCTCCCAGGCTGAGCCCACGGACCGCTGCAGCAAACCCCCTCTCCTCGGCCGCCTGGTTCCTAAGCGCTCCCGTCCCCTTCCCAGGACGTGCCGTGTGATGCCGCCTCTCTCCTCTTTGCTCTCTGGGTGGTCGGACGGTGTGTGGTGGGGGCCGAGCTGCTCCTCACTTGTCCCTTTCCTCCAGGAGCCCCAGGCACGATCTGTGC
>NW_010391674.1:7313-7782 GCF_000710305.1 Buceros rhinoceros silvestris | reverse complement strand
GCCGGCCTGCCCCTCCCTTGGCCCTTTCCTCCAGGAGCCCCAGGCACGATCGGTGCTGGGTCCATCGAGCCATGGACACCCCCTTCCTGTGCCCTCCTGGTTGTTTTCACCACCCCGGTGAGCCCCAGGTGACCCTTGGGCTGCTGGGCACCCCGTGGTGGGAGCGGGGACGCGGGACAGTTCCTTGTCCCAGCAGCCAGCGGGTTGGCCTGGGGCTGGTTTGCAGCAGGAGCCAACGCGGATCCTCCCAGCTCCGCCTTGGCTCCGCCATGCTCCCAACTTTGCCCGCGGGAACAGAGAGCTGGGACAGGTGACACGCGGCTGCGCGAGGACAGGGGGATTCCGGCACGAGGAGCGAGACCCCTGTGTCCTGCCCAGAGCTCGGCCCCGTAGGGTCGATCCGTTGCCGGACGCAGCCAAAGGCTTTGCTGCTGCTGCTGCGGGCGGGAGGGGCTGGGGGACGGGGGGG
>NW_010391674.1:6598-6980 GCF_000710305.1 Buceros rhinoceros silvestris | reverse complement strand
CCCCTGCCCGGAGAGCTGGGACCCCCGGGGGGTCCCAACCCACCCCCCATCCAGCCACTTGGCCGTGGCTCCCCGCTGGATCCCTCTCGGCGGAGCCCGGCCGGTGACATGCACATCTTCCCAGTAACCTGCTTAGCCGAGGAACGATTATCCATCAAATAGTCGTGCGCGGGATTAAACCTCCTCAGCGCGGCCGGGAAATCTCCCGTAATCCGGAGCCGCGGCGGGAGGGAAGGGCGGGCAGCGGGAGCAGGGCGGGGGTCAGCTCAAACCGCCGCAGTGAAGCAGCCCCGCGCGGGCACTAACCTCGGCGCTTTCCTCTCTCTTGCAGATGAGCCCGATCCTGCCCTCTCCGGCGCCGTCCCAGCTCACAGGAGCGAAC
>NW_010391674.1:6313-6566 GCF_000710305.1 Buceros rhinoceros silvestris | reverse complement strand
CAAGATACCTCGTGGCTGTCCCCAGAGAGGGTCGTCCCACCGCTGAGGACGGCAGCAGGTGCCTGTGGAGCCGGCCAGCGCAGTCCCTCGCTGCAGAGCAGCTTCGTCCTGCTTCCCAACCAACCTCCCCACCCCGCTTCTGCCTCCCCTGAATCGCCACCCTGGGGCCATCCTGGCTCCCCCCGGCGCACGCCCACCCTCCTCAGGGCCATCCCAGCTCCCTTTGGGGCCCTCCACGCCCTGCCCGGGCCCC
>NW_010391674.1:5837-6294 GCF_000710305.1 Buceros rhinoceros silvestris | reverse complement strand
TCCCAACCAACCCCCCCACCCCGCTTCTGCCTCCCCTGAATCTCCTCCCTGGGGCCATCCTGGCGCCCCCGGGGCCACGCCAACCCTCGTCAGGGCCATCCCAGCTCCCTTTGGGGCCATCCCAGCCCTGCTCGGGCCCATCACAATTGCCCCAGGGCCATCCCAACTCTCCTCAGGGCCATCCCAGCTCCCCCCACGGTCATCCCGGCTCCCCCCGGGGCAATCCCAGCCCAGCTTGGGCCCATCCCTGTTCCCCTCAGGGCCATCCCGGCTCCCCTTGGTGCTGCTGGGAGTGTCCCCACTGCGAAGGATTGATGCTGGGAGGTGGCTCCTTGATTTGGTCATGTTGGGTGTCCTGAAGCTGCCGAGGATTGTCCCAAACAGCTCGGGGCACCCTGGGAAAGGCAGGGTTTGGGGTGCTCGTGCAGGACAAGGGTCCTCGTCCCTCCCAGTCACA
>NW_010391674.1:5160-5606 GCF_000710305.1 Buceros rhinoceros silvestris | reverse complement strand
GGGCTTTTTTTAGCTTCGACCACTGGCGGATCCTTCCTGGGCCAGCGGTTTCCTTAGCGAGTTGTTTTCAAGAACATTCGCAGGGTTCACGGGGCAGATGGGAATCATGTCTCCCTGCCATCACGCCCCAGACAGCAGCGATCCCGTCCCCCAGTGCCCTCCAGTACCATCAGTGCGCTCAAGGACCAGCAGGGGAAGGTTTGGAGCTGGGAGGGGGAGCGGTGGGGCGGGAGGGTCGGTTCACTCCTCAACTTGGCGCGTTCTGAGAACGAGCTGGAAATAAACAGGTTTAAAAAGAAGGAGAGGGAGAGGCAGCACGAGGAGCACGTGGAACCAGCGGCCCCGCGGTCGCCAACAAAGGGGCTTTGTTCTCCTGGCAGCACGACTTGACCGGCGCGATGGTGCTTTGCCGGGCCCGGAGCAGCTCCTCGCGCGAGTTCCCGAGT
>NW_010391674.1:3530-4672 GCF_000710305.1 Buceros rhinoceros silvestris | reverse complement strand
AGGGATGGGGACAGGGAGGAGTCCCGCCATGTTCCACAGCTCAGGGGGTGCCCTGAGTCTGCCAGACCCCCGTGAAGCTGCTGTCGGGGACTTCAGGGCTGTCGGGGACTTCAGGGCTCCCGGGTCTCTGGTTCAGAAGCCGAAATGTGTTGATCTGGTAGCGCTAGAGGTTCTCTGCTTCCCCACGGAGCTTCTGCCACCCCAGCAGAAGGACAGGCTCTTCAGGTCCTGTCTCAGAACTGTTGGTCACGTGCCGTATCTCCAATCTCTCGAGGCGTCTCAGAGAACATCACGTGCCTCTGTTGCCCCTCATGGTCCTCACTGTGTCCCTTCTTCCCTGAAAAAGTCTCTAAGCCCAATGTAGGACTTGCAAAACCACTGTGCTGGGACCACCCACGGGTGCACTTGGCCCTTCTCTAACACTCAACACGTCATCAGTGCCGTGGTGGTACTGGGTGGTACGCGCTGGTACCCGGAGCACACGGGACCATCCAGTCCCACGGCAGAGCTCACTCCAGGGAGGCTTTTATGTTCTTCAGCTGCTTGGTGGGGTCTTCCCAGCTTTGGGTTCCTCACAGAGGGTTTGGAGGAGGATGGGGAGGAACCACCTCTCTCTGCTGTGGCTTGGGGTCTCTGCCCAGGGCAGAGGGACATTCCACTCCTGCTGTGGAGAGGGATCACCCAGGGGCTCCATTTGATCACGGAGACAAACCATCCTTTGGCATGGTCCACGTTGATGCTTCCTTCTATTCTGATGCAGCTTCAGAGAGCTCCTTGGCCCATTTGAAGAGCTCCTTGGCCCATTCAAAGACCTCCTTGGCCTCTTCAAAGAGCTTCTTGGCCTCTTTGAAGAGCTCCTTGGCCCGACAGTGACGAGTGTCGGTGCTAGGAGCAAATGTCCCCGTCGAGCCGGGTAAAAGGAGGCATTACGGTGTCTCAGCAACTCCAGACGTGAGGAGGGGTGAGGGGAGGAGAAGCAGACCGTGGGGTGGAGGAGGGGGAAGAGGACTCTGACCCAAGGCAGGAATCGTGACGCGGTGATGGGACCCGATGCTTCCGTTGTACCTGGCACGAACACGGCAGAGCTGTCGTAGGGAGCAGCTTCTGCTGTCGCTGGCAGGAGCTTGGAGCAAGGCCGGGAG
>NW_010391674.1:2990-3431 GCF_000710305.1 Buceros rhinoceros silvestris | reverse complement strand
GAACAGGGCAGAGCTGTCGTAGGGAGCAGCTTCTGCTGTCGCTGGGAGGAGCTTGGAGCAAGGCCGGGAGAAGAGGCAGAAATGCTGCTAAGCCGGGGAGGGGGGAGGGATGGGCTCGTTTTGTCCCGAGTCTTTGATGTTTGGGCCATGTGGGAGCCACCACAAAAGCCCCGTAACGTCGCATGGGCTCGTGCTGGTTCCAGCCCAGCTCCTCTGGGATGGGAAACGGGTGCGTCACCCCATGAGCCGCTTATTAACTCTTGGAACTTCTCTGCAGCTCGAAGAACAACGAACGTTTGGAGTTCCAGAAGGTTCTGTACAGGACAGACGCTAGGAGCTCCCTCGACCTGCGAAACATGACGGTGTCCAGCAGCGTGAGCTGGGACGCCTGCGCCCTGGAAACGAGGACGGGCGACGGGAGGGAAGAAAGCACTTTAGAGA
>NW_010391674.1:2347-2803 GCF_000710305.1 Buceros rhinoceros silvestris | reverse complement strand
GGCGTTGCGTGAGGGAGCCGGCGTTCGCCGTGGAGCCCCAGGTCGTGAACGCCGTCCAGGTGGATCCCGAGCAACTGGAGAGTGACCCCGAGGAGCCGGACGGGGGCAAAGCGTGCTGGTTCCAGCCCAGCTCCTCTGGGATGGGAAACGGGTGCGTCACCCCATGAGCCGCTTATTAACTCTTGGAACTTCTCTGCAGCTCGAAGAACAACGAACGTTTGGAGTTCCAGAAGGTTCTGTACAGGACAGACGCTAGGAGCTCCCTCGACCTGCGAAACATGACGGTGTCCAGCAGCGTGAGCTGGGACGCCTGCGCCCTGGAAACGAGGACGGGCGACGGGAGGGAAGAAAGCACTTTAGAGAGAGTCTCGGGCTTGAAGGACTCGAAGGACGGGCGGTGCGTGAAGGAGCCGGCGTTCGCCGGGGAGCCCCAGGTCGTGAACGCCGTCCAGGTGG
>NW_010391674.1:1734-2268 GCF_000710305.1 Buceros rhinoceros silvestris | reverse complement strand
CCGTGGGGCCCCAGTTCGTGAGCGCCGTCCAGGTGTATCCCGAGCAACTGTAGAGTGACCCCGAGGAGCCGGACGGGGGCAAAGCGGCAGCGGAGACGCCCAGCCCCTGCGCTGGGGCGCTGGTCGGTGGTGGGGAGGAGAAATACCTTATGAACGAACCAAAGCAACTCGAAGGCCTCAGCAAAGAGCACTTAGAGAAAAGCAAGAGGGGGCTCCAGAGGGTCGACTGGATTTCCAGACCCGGCAAGAGCCCGAGTCCTCACTACAAAGACGTGAACAAGCCGACAGATGTAGCAACCAACCTGCCCTTCCGGGGACAGGTCACGCGCGAAGTGCCTCCTCCGCTGACTCCGACGGTGTTCAGGAAAACGCTAAACCCTGTCCTGGGCAAGGCCAAGCCCCCGGAGAGCTCCTCGTCCCACAGGAAGGGGCTGCTGGTCGACTCGAGCTTGGGCGAGATCAACCCGCTCGGCGCGGCCGAGTGGACGATCCAGAAGCCGGGGCTTCAGCTCGGCGCTGACCTCACCGTCGGCC
>NW_010391674.1:1393-1612 GCF_000710305.1 Buceros rhinoceros silvestris | reverse complement strand
GGCTGCGGCTCGGCGCTGCCCTCACCGTCGGCAAACAGTCCTGGACGGTGAACGCCGAAGACTCGGTGGAGCGGATCCCGCTGATGCCTCTGGAACCGGCGCCCTGCAGCTCCTACGACATCGAGATGAGGCCTTACGTGTGCAGCGTCTTGTTGGAGGAGCAGGGGAAGGAGGAGCTGGGGTCGGAGGAGGACCCGACGGTGTTCACCTGCATCGAGT
>NW_010391674.1:0-1147 GCF_000710305.1 Buceros rhinoceros silvestris | reverse complement strand
TCGTTGGTAGTGGAGTTCTATTTCTGCTGCAACGAGTGCGGCTAGGCCTTTGGAGTCCCTTCGACTCTGGAGCAGCACAAGAGGCTCCACCAAGAGTCGCGGGAGAAGATAATCGAGGAGATCCAGAAGCTGAACGAGTTTCCGGACGAGGGCCGGGAAGCCCGGCTACAGTGCCCCAAGTGCGTCTTCGGCACCAACTCCTCCAAGATCTTCGTCCAGCACGCCAAGATGCACGTCAAGGAGCGGAAGGACCAAGGGGCGAAGAACATGACTCTCTTCGGAAGCGCGAGCGGCGGGGAGATCCGGGACAGCCCCGTGCAGGGCATCTACAAACCCTTCAAAACCAACGAACACGCGTCGCTGCAGCTGCAGGTGCCGCCCCACGGCAGCGGCAAAGGGCTCAGCACCTGCGTGCTCTGCAGCTTCCCGGCCCCCAACGAGAACATCCTCAAGGAGCACATGAAATACGCCCATTCCCACCTCTCCTGGGACGCGGAGGTGTACGAGGACGATCCCAACCAACCAGGGACTAGCAGAGACGCCTACAGCCCGGCCAGGCCGGGCCGGTTCGCCGAGACCGATTATTTCGGCAAAGCGGAGCGGCTTTTCCCTGCGCCCCACCGGGAGAGCGCGGCGCAGTACGAGGCCGCCCACGGTTTTGCCCTGAGTCACCCGAGACTCGACAAAAGCAACGGGGCCGGTAAAAAGGACCACCAGCCATCGGGGTTTCACGCCAGGAAAGCGGCCCCTTACGCCGCCCCCCACAAAAACCTGGCCTTGTCCGGTTTTCCCTCCGCTAAAGCCTATTCCCAGTTCGCTCTGCAGCAGCTGAAAAAAAGAGCGGCAGCTCAGCACCTCGAAGGAGACGGCGACGGCCTCAGGAGCCACCCGATGGGGCTGGAGGAGCTCAGGCACAAGTGGGTGTTGGCCAGCGACGCCGGCAGCGTGGAGGAGGAGATCTCGGTGAGCATGGAGATCGAGCCGAGCGAGACCCGAAGCGTCAAACCCGTCACCATCCCTCAAGCCGCCTTGGACCTCAAGAGGACGTTCAGAGACACCTTGAAGGCCACGGACTCTTCGATAGCCTCGGAGGAGCAGCAGCAGCAGCTGCAGAAGATGGTTCCCATCGTCCTCCTGGAGGAAGCCA
>NW_010391673.1:7744-8247 GCF_000710305.1 Buceros rhinoceros silvestris | reverse complement strand
CCACACACCTTCACTGCCTCCCCCTGAAAAGCGCCTTGCACCCCGTGCCGAGGGGCCGCAGCGGGCAGTGGGGCACAGCGGGGTCGGGGCCTTATCGCCCCGCGTGACGCCACCAGCGTCCCTGTGCCCTTGGCGGGAGGGTGGCAGGGATGGGGCTGTGGGGCCCTTCTTGGGGCCTTTATCTGCCTGGCATCCCCTGGCACAACTTGGTCCCCTCCTGCCACAGAGGGGGCAAGGTGCCCAATTAATGGTCCTTGGGTGCCCCGCACCCCAGTGTTGGGGAGATGCGAAGATTTACCAGCCCACCCCCCAATTAAAAAGCAAAGCCAAAATGCTGGAAAAGCCCTGGCTGTCCCTTGACACACGGAGCCACACCAGTCCCTGCTTGCCTGTCCCAAACCTGGGGTGCACCCAGCATCCCCCTCGCCCTGCTCCCATGTCCCTTACTCCTCCTTCTCAGGGACTCCATGTGGCAATGGATGGAGTCCTGCTCTCCCCAGCCA
>NW_010391673.1:5455-7659 GCF_000710305.1 Buceros rhinoceros silvestris | reverse complement strand
ATGTCCCTGTCTCCTCCTTCTCAGGGAGTCCATGTTGCAATGGATGGAGTCCTTCTCTCCCCAGCCCCCCCTGGGACAGCCCAGTCCTGGCACTGCTGGGCAAGTGCCCAGTGCCAGGAGACCCAGGAGCAAAGGGGAGAAGCCCCCAGTGGTGCAGGACAGGGGGAAGCCTGCCCGGCGGTGGCCCACAGAGCAGTGAGCCGGCCGGGGAGGCGGCGAGCCAGGCCCAGTGCTGTTGACATTTTCTCGCCCAACACCTCCCCGTTCCTGTTTGCGTTTCCGTCCTCACGCGGCAGGCTCAGCCAAAAGGCCAGGGCTGGCTCTGCCAGCCCAAGGCAGGACCCTGGGGAACCCTCCTGCCTTGCCACCCCCCCAAAAGTCAACAGGGAGGGGTTGGTGCCGAGGGGCTCTCCCTCTGCCTTCTTCCAAGACTCCCTTAAGATGCAGCACCCCTGTGAGTGCAATCCCACTCCAGCAGATCCTGCCCAGTCCCTCTGTGCCTCAGTTTCCCCAGCAGCCGAATGGTGCCATGGGACAGGAGCACCAAGAGGCACCAGTGGACCCTGCCTGCTGCTAAGGACAAAGCACAGGAGCCCAAACATCCCCAGGGGGCAGCTCCTCACCCCCTTCCTGAGCAAGCAGCAGCCCCACTGCCCTACCCAGCACCCAGAGGCACAGGGCTGAACTTCAACAGCCACCACTCTGGGGACAACTCCCACCCCAGCCATCCACGGCTCCCCCAGACAATCCTCCCGAGCACCACAGCCCCCCAAAAGCAGGCATCCCCAAAAGAGGGGAGTGCTGCAAGTGAGATGGAAGGGCAATGAACATCCTGCACCAGAGGAGCCAGGCACAGACCTCACACGGACTCCCTCAGCCCCAGTTCCTCGGGATGGTTCCCAGACCCTGGGAAACACCAGCGGAGGAAGAGCCAGGTCCAGATGGGAAAGTATCATTGGCTGAATGGGATAATGAGTGGGTGAGCAAAGGGGACTGACAGCACATCCCTGTCCCTGAGGAGGTGATGGAGCTGTCCTCTGGGGACACGTGTCGCCTTCACAGGACACAGCCAGAGAAGGCCTGACAACATCCCTGAACTCCAGCCACCAAAGTACCTCCCGGAGCCATCAGGTCAATGTATCAATGGGAGCGGGTCCAGCGACCAGCCAAGTGGGTCCAGAGGCCTTCGTGCCTCCCAGGGTCCAACCAGCGCCTCCGGAGCAACCACCCCCCACCTGAACCAGCTGTTTAGTTACCCAAAACCAGCACCCCTGAGCATCACCACCTCAGGTGTCAGCAGAAGGGCGATCTTGGACCAGGTGCCCAGAGAGGGTCACCTCCAGAGGTAAAAGCCCCAGTGTGGGCTATGTTGAGCCCCTCTTGAGCCAGACATTTCAGCTGGTTAGGGGTCAGTGCCACCCCTTGGAGGGTACTGGGGGCCCCTGGTGACCCAGCGCCCTTCCCAGGGCAGGTTGCAAGAAGGGTGGCCATAGGAGATACAAAGTGGTCTGGGAAGGGAGAAAATCAGTGGGAAACAAGACAGAGACCCCCCCACGGGAGTCCCCGTTCAGCGCACTGCAGGGCTCTGGGAGGATGGATCCAGTGCTGGGAGCCACCAGGGAGGGAGGCTGATGGTCCCCACTGCCTCAGCCGACACGTCCCAGGCCAGCCCTGGCCAGCGCTCACCAGTGCAGCAAGTGTGGGTGGTCTCAGCATGCCCAATCCCCTGCCCACCCTCCCTACATGCAGCAGCACCTGGAGGGTGCAGAGAAGGGCCCCAGCTCCTCCGAGCAGCCGAGCTGACACCCCCCACCCCCACCCCGAGCTGCGAGAGGCCGAATATTTAGGCAGTGACGTAAAGAAGGGGAAAAGGAAAGGGGGAGGAAAAAAATAAAAACAGAACCCCCTCCAGGACCCACTGCATAAACATGACCTGGCACGGCACTGGGACAGGCCTGACCCCCCACAGCCCCCCATCCTGCCACCCTGGATGGGCCAGGACCAAGGACACATTCCTGCAGCATTCCTCCCCCCTACACCCACTCTGTTGTGGACACCAGGGGTGTTGCTAATTAGCTGTCCCGATGCACTGAGTGGGTGGCTTTTAAGAGGTATCGGGGACAGGGATAGGTCAGGCATCTCTCCATGTGACTGGCACTTCACAGGGTGGAAGCAGCAGGGCAGAGTGGCTGAGGCAGTGAGCG
>NW_010391673.1:4545-4989 GCF_000710305.1 Buceros rhinoceros silvestris | reverse complement strand
GTCGTCAGAGTGCCCATCCCCACGGCCTGGCTGGAAGGGCCCAACCCCTCCCTGCCTCAGTTTTCTCTCCTGGCTCTGACTTGCTTTACAAGCGGGGTGGGTTCCCAAGCACCGTCTGAGGTCAGGAGGCACATGTCCCCTTCCCCTTTGCCACCACTGCGCGCCCCAGCATGGTTCCCACTGCGTTCCCCTGCCACCAAGGGCCCATCAGTGCCATGAGCGCTGGGAGCGATTGCTCTGGCCGGGACTCGCCTCGCTGCCCAGCCCTGGCCCCGCTCCAGCCCCTGGTTTAATGATGGACGAACCACCGCACCCCCCCCACTGAGTCCCATCGCAGGGGAGCACTTGAAAAACAAGCCGAGCCTGGCGCGAGGCCAGCGGGGATGGATGGCACCGAGCTGGGAGCACACGCGTGTGACCACCCGCTCGACTGCAACAACGCTT
>NW_010391673.1:4040-4422 GCF_000710305.1 Buceros rhinoceros silvestris | reverse complement strand
TGTGACCACCCGCTCGACTGCAACCACGCTTGTGCACATGGGTGGGTGGTTTTGCACGAACGTGCACTGCCCTGCAGCCTCACATGCACACATGTGCATCTGCAAGTTTATATGAAGATGCACATGCGTGCACACGCATGATCATGAAAACATGCTTGCATTCAGGCACACATGTGCACGCTCACACACGTGTCCACATGCATGACCACACACACACGCACACGTGGCCCAGCAGCCCCACATCAGCTCCCTGCGGGGAGACACCAGCGGACAAGGCAGCCCATAGGTGCCTGGGCCCCACGCTATGTGTTGTGCCTCAGTTTCCCCCAGGACCTGTGGGCCCTGGTGTGGCACAGGGCAGGCAGGGCAGGCTGGAGCCCCG
>NW_010391673.1:3476-3779 GCF_000710305.1 Buceros rhinoceros silvestris | reverse complement strand
CATCAGCGGGTTGGCTCCCGCCACAGAGAGAAGCAGCATCCCCCGCCTCTCCTCAGCCTCTCCGAGCAGCAACACAGCAAAATCCAGCCCCAGTTGGAGCAAGCACGTTCCAGGTGACAGGGACACTCCCTTGCTCCTTGATTTGGGACACACCTCCCATGGCCCCACTGCCCAGAGCATCCTCAGGCTCATCCCTCCATCCCAGCCTGAAGGGCAGAGTCACCACCAGCTCTTGGCTGTGCCACGACTGGCACTTGCCAACACAGAGGCTCACCCATGCCTGACCACTGCCATGGAAAGCTG
>NW_010391673.1:2983-3336 GCF_000710305.1 Buceros rhinoceros silvestris | reverse complement strand
GGACCACTGCCATGGAAAGCTGCGTCTCCCACCTCCAGCTGCCCCCAGGCAGAGCTCTGTGACTCCGTTTCCCCAATTTTCAAAGGAAGCTACGCCCTCCTGCTTAGGGCAGGCAGTTTTGGTATGTGGAGGGAGGGACGGGGCAGGCTGGGGGGGTCAGATACACACCAGTGTCCATCTATCTATCTGTCCATTTTCCTTGGAAGGAGGGAGGGAGGTTTGCTAAGCGAGGAAAAATCCCTGAGTGGAGGGGCCGGGCGCAAGAAGGGCCTTACATGGGCATGGGAACAGCATTGTGCTTCCCAGCTGATGCGTGTGCCGCTGCCCCGGCCTCCCCAGAGCCGCTCACAGGC
>NW_010391673.1:2398-2817 GCF_000710305.1 Buceros rhinoceros silvestris | reverse complement strand
TGGGCCAAGGGTCCCACTGCTGTCCCCACCACTGTCCCGTGAACAGGGGGGAACCCTCACTGTTGGGGCACAGGTCCTGCCTGTCCTAGCACAGCTCTAGGGAGTGCCTGTCCTGCGGGTTCACTGCCTTCTAGGGGATGTGGAACTAACCAGCACCCCAAAACTTCCCTGGTGTCCCCACATACACTCCCGTGCCCCACCCCGTATCCCCATCACACCCATAATACCCCCTGGCACCCCATACCCATCATCCCCAGTACAACAGTTCACACCCCACCAACCCCACACTCACACACTCCAATCTCTCCCCTCTCCCCACCTCCCAGCCCATTTGGGGTTTGTTCACTGGGGGGCTTCCCCCCAACCGGACCAGGAGGCAGCTGGCTGGGAGGTTGCCATGCCAGGGAGCAGCACAGGGG
>NW_010391673.1:1576-2298 GCF_000710305.1 Buceros rhinoceros silvestris | reverse complement strand
CGCCCACAGGCGGAGCCGTCGCGACGGGGGCAGAACAAGAGATCGGGACAGGTCCCAGGAGGGTAAATATGGGTACCAAGGGGAAGACACTGCCAATAGTACAGCGGGACAGGCTCCCGGGCCAGGAGCCACCAGAGTAGGGGACACTGGGACCTCGTCAGCAACAGGGCAAGAGGTGGAAGCGTTGTGGGGTGCAGCTGCTAGCATTTGGGGGTGAGCCCATCTTCCCACTCCAAAGTATCCTGGGGTTGCAGGGGTTAAACGTGAGGGGCTTCAGGTAGACGTGAGGCCGTTTTTGCTCTGCGCCAAGCCCCCTCCCCACATGCGTCCTCCCCAGAGACCCTACAAAAACAAGCTGACGTGTGAGTCAGCTGGCCGCCTGCCCGGCCAGAGGAGCCCCTCCCTGGGCACTGGCCCAAAGGAGCTCTGCAGAAGGCCCCTGGCCCTGGCCCCATGCGCGCACCCCCCCAGCAGCACACCCTTTGGCTAGCTGGCCTCTCCAAGGGGGCTCCGGCTTCCAGTGAGCGTGGGAAGGGTGACGGAGGCTAATGAAATGCAGCCGTCCGCAAAGCCGTGGGCTGCCCCTGCACGCAGGCAACCCAGATGCTGGGACCCTGGTGTGTCCCACCTCTTATTGCACAACCTCGTAGCAGACATCAGAGAATCCCCACCAGACACACAGCCAGATGCATGCTTTTCCCGACACTCCCTCCTGCCTGGAA
>NW_010391673.1:989-1435 GCF_000710305.1 Buceros rhinoceros silvestris | reverse complement strand
AACCGCACTGTGATGTTCTCCCGGCCATCGCCTGCCATACTGCAGGCACCCCCTCACCCCATGCCTCCCTCGCAGCGACCCAGCATCGAGGCAGAGCCACCTCCTCTGGCCTCAGCCCCAAGGTGTCTTTGGCACAGGGTCCCCTGGGTGGCACAGGATCCCCGGAGTGCTGAGCCTCCTGCTTGCTCAGGGCCCAGGGCACTGGGCACGTCCTCAGGGTGCCCCCACAGCACCCATCTCCTCCGACACCCTGGCCAGGACTAGGTGCCAGAGCTGCTGCCAGCGCCTGCCCCGCGCCACCACCCACGCCGCAGCACCCTGTGAAGCCTGACATGTGCCCAGCCCCGGGCACAGGCCCCCCCTGGGGCCTTTCCTCTCCCTCCCTGCCCAGTTGGGCACGCGAATGGGCACGGGCATGGGCACGCCCCACCCTATGCTGCCCGCCC
>NW_010391673.1:514-836 GCF_000710305.1 Buceros rhinoceros silvestris | reverse complement strand
CGTCCCAGCCTATGCTGCCAGCCCAGGGCGCGTCAGCCTCTTCCTGCCTGAGCCGCCGGCCTCAGAGCTGGCTGGCACATGTGCCTCCCCGGGGATTCAGGAAAGAGCAGCCTCCCCTGCCCTGCCAGTGCTGCTGCCCACCTCCAGCTCCCCAGAGAACCTGAGTTGCCACAGGGTCCCCCTCCACCGGCGCAGCAGCCAGACAGACAGACTTCACCACCGGGCATCCTCGGTTCTGCTCCCTCCTGCCAGCGAGATCCGCCCCCAGTGCCGCAGGGTATCGGGAGAGGTGCTTCGCTGACGTGCCTGCTGCTGGCGGCAC
>NW_010391673.1:0-382 GCF_000710305.1 Buceros rhinoceros silvestris | reverse complement strand
GACGTGCCTGCTGCTGGCGGCACTCGGCCACGGCGCATGGCACCCACGTGCAGCAGCACCCATCCTGGCAAAGGGTGCCCTGCCCCAGGTGCTGGGGCGCAGATCTCTGCTGGTGCCCTCTGCGCAGGGCTGCACCCCAAAATCCAGCCCTGTACCCAAATGGGCACATGCCATCAGGGGCCAGGCAACAGGATGGCACTGCCAGCCCACCTGCTGGTGATGACACCAGTGTCACCACGATCAGCCCACAGCCCATCTGGGACAGTTGGTATGGACTGTGGCATCCCCCTTCTGAGTCCCAGGTGCCTGCTGGGCAGGGATGGGCACAACCAGGGCACCAGCCTTACCTTGGCTTGGCACTTGGTGTGGCAGGAGAGCTTGC
>NW_010391672.1:1720-1930 GCF_000710305.1 Buceros rhinoceros silvestris | reverse complement strand
CGCCGTGCCGACCCCGGGGCCCGCCGACCCTGCCGCTTCTTTATCACGGGCATTTTTAAAGCTGCTTGTGGGAGGGAGAGTAGAACCTTAGCCAGTATTTTTTTTTTTCTCTTTTTTTTTCCTCTATTTTTTTGTCTCTATTTTTTCTTTTTTTTTTTTCCCCCTCTTACTTTTTTTTCTTCTCCAGCGCAGCCACGGACCTGTTTTCTT
>NW_010391672.1:1029-1434 GCF_000710305.1 Buceros rhinoceros silvestris | reverse complement strand
CGGGCGAAGCGCCGACCTTGAACCAGTGTACAAAATAAAAAAAAATAAAAAATAAAAAAACCTAAATAAAATAGAAAATCCCAGGTGTTGGAGAGGAGAGAGGGGAGCTCTGGGAGCCGGGGGAGCCGGCCGGCTCCGGAGCGCGGGCTGGGGAGAGCCCTGGGTCATGTTTCTAGTAATGCCTTTTCTTTTTATTTCGTTTCTCGAACTGGGGTGGGATTTCCTAGAAAAAAAAAATGCTTAAAAAAAGAAAAAGCCATTCCTGAAGTGGGGGAGGGGGCGTGGAGGGAAGAAATCTGATCATTCCTCAGTGCTACCTGTTTCTGTCCTGTGTGGCTGTTCAGCTGTAGACAGCAGGAGAATAAAGTACACTGAGACAGGAGTGGGAAAAAATCGTCTGCCCCC
>NW_010391672.1:501-999 GCF_000710305.1 Buceros rhinoceros silvestris | reverse complement strand
TAAAAAGTTGTCAGATGGTTTGGAAACCAGTTATTGGGGCACTGTAAACATCCCTCTCCATTGTGTTTTAAGACAAGCTCATAGGAAGAAGTTTATAATTTATGACAGTGGTATATTTTTAAAGGGTTTTGTATTTGTAGGGGGTTGGGGTCTGGGCTCGGTTCGGGGATCCTGCTCCCACAGGCAGCCTCGGGGTGAGCGGTGGGATCCCCTCGTCACCCCTTCATGCTATCACTGTTCCCTTGCGCGGGCGGGACCGGCCACGCGCCTCATCTTGGTTCTTTTTTCAGAGCTGGTTTCACTTGGCAGATTTATTTAATAGAATAAATCCTGGATTCTTTTCTTTTTCTCTTTGCCAAGTGCCGTTGCAGCACTGGAATCGACCCATCCTTGTCCCTCAGAGCCTGGCAGCCCCGGCCGGGCATCGGCATTGCCGCAGAAGGTGTCACCAGCGCTTGGTGTGGCACCTCTTCCCTCTCAGCTGACCCCTCAGGAACC
>NW_010391672.1:0-207 GCF_000710305.1 Buceros rhinoceros silvestris | reverse complement strand
TCCCCCCGCCATGCCCCGCCAGCACCATCACCACGTCCGCTCCAGGGAAGGACCCAACGACTGACGAATCGGTAGGAGCGATTTATTTACCTCCCGAATAAAAAAAAAAAATATTTAAAAAGCCGCTTTATTTTGGTTTGCCTTCCTTTTTTCTTTCGCTGCTTCGTTTTCCCGGCGCCCGCCGCGTCTCCTCCTGCCAACGTTCTT
>NW_010391671.1:5787-6956 GCF_000710305.1 Buceros rhinoceros silvestris | reverse complement strand
TCAAAGGGCTTTTCCAGCCCAAACAGTTCTGCGATTCTATGAAAAGGGTGCGGAGGCTTGTGACCACCACCTCCTCCTCCTCCTTTGTACCCAGGGCTTGTTTATTTTCTCCTGCTCTCTCTGTGGCAGCAGAGCAAAAATCTTACTGGTTTCTGGTGGTACTGTGAACCTCCCAGCAGGGTTGGAGGTGTGTGATGGAACCAGGAGAGCTTTGGAGGTTGAACAAGGTCTGATTTCTATCTCATGCAGCTTAGGAATAGGTGCCTGATTCCGCTGCTGCGGGAGGTTGGCCAGTGCTGACCCATGGCACTGTGGTTTGAGCACCCAACGGTTATGAGAGAGATGAGGGGCTGGTTTTTTGCAGCTCATAAGAGCCCCCCCTTCCTCGCATAGCTATGGGGATTTCCAGGCCTACAGACGCACGAGGAAGAACAGAATATTCATCTGCAAGCCAGAGAGCAGCTGCCAGGGGCGAGGCATCTTCCTAATGCACGGTTCAGAGGAGATCAGGCACGGGGAGCACATGATCTGCCAGCAGTACATCTCCAAGGTATGGAGACCCTGCAGCCTCCTTGGGCCCTGCGTCACCCTAGAGCTGGCAGCGGCCCCAGGGTGGCAGAGGCACGACAAAATCTGGCCTTTCCCCTCGCTGCTGAGCTGCCGGGGAGCAGCACGAGCCACACGGGTCGAGCAGCCAGCCCTGAGGAGCTGGCAGGGCGCCTGGCCCAGCACTGCTCCCGTGTCTCACGCCTGCTCCTGCCTTTTTCCTCACAGCCCTTCCTCATCGATGGCTTTAAATTCGACATGCGTATCTACGTGCTGGTCACGTCTTGTGACCCGCTGAGGATTTTTGTCTACAACGAGGGTCTGGCCCGGTTTGCCACCATGAGGTACATCGATCCCAGCAGCAAAAACCTGGTAAAAAAGGAAAGTTTCCCAAAAACTCGCACTGTTAGTCCTGTAGTTGTCCCTCGCACTGTTAGTCCTGTAGCTGTTAGTCTCTCATCTGTCCCAGGGGTGTTCCAGACCCTGACAAGACAGGGACTGGTGGGGTCCTGTTCTCCCCTCCCTCTGTTCCTCCTCCTCACAGGAGGTGTTTCAGGAGAGTCCGAATCACAGAATGGTTTGGGTTGGAAGGGTCCTTTAATACCATCTAGTCCAACCCCCTG
>NW_010391671.1:4137-5646 GCF_000710305.1 Buceros rhinoceros silvestris | reverse complement strand
AGGTTGCTCAGAGCCCTGTCCAGCCTGGCCCTGAGCACTTCCAGGGAAGTAGATCTACTGCCAGGCCCCACGTCTGGGCTGTTTACTGGCATTATCACAGAATCATGCAGTCCTTTCACTTGCAAGGAACTTTGGAAGGTCTCCAGTCCAACCTCCAGCTCAAAACTGGGTCAACAATAAATCCAGAACTGGTTCCTTGGTGTTTCACCCACTCAGGTGTTGAAAACCTGCAAGGACAGAGACCCCACGGCCTGTCCAGGAACACTCCTAGTGTCAAGTCTGCACCACTCCCTGTCTGCCTGGGCATTACCTGGTGGTACTGGAACATCCCAGGAGAGACAGAAAGGGGGAAGGCACAGTGCAGAGTGTGGCTGTGCCCATCTCTAGGCAGGGCTCTGTAATGGTGAAATCCCAGCAGAGGGTGGACTGGGTGTCGGGTGGTTGTGCTGTGGCCAGCGCTGCCCTGAGATACCCCATGGGTCTGGCTGTGTGTAAACCCCCCTCCCCGGGGTGTCTTGGAGAGCTCTCTCTGCTCTGGGCGAGTGAAGGAGAGGCAGAACCTGCAGGAACTTGCTGCATACTCCACCCTGCGGAGTCCCTTGTTTACAGCCAGGGCTGGAATGGTGTGTGTGGGGCTGGCTCCTGCCTCACCGCCACCAGGAAGAGGCAGCAGCTGGTGCTGGGTTAGTGCTCGGGGGGCTGTTCCTGTTTTCACCGCGTGGTTAACGAGGGTCTCTCACGGTTCCTCTCAGGACAATCTCTGCATGCACCTCACCAATTACGCCATCAATAAACGGAATGAGAACTTCGTCCAGGATGACGCAGTGGGCAGTAAGAGGTACCGTCCTGGGCAGGTACCCGGCGCTTGTCCTGCAGGAACGCTGCCCGTGGGGCACTGGTTCACCTCCATCACCTGGGGGTGAACATGGTGTCACAGGTCAGCTCTTACCACCTCCTGTCCTCCTCTCAGGAAACTGTCCACCCTGAATGCCTGGATGACGGACAACAGCTACAACACCGCAAAACTCTGGGAAGATATTGAAGATATTATCATAAAGACTCTTATTTCCGCTCACCCCGTGGTGAAGCACAATTACCAGAGCTGCTTTCCGACCCACGCCGCAGGCTGCGCCTGCTTTGAGATCCTGGGCTTCGACATTCTGCTGGACCGAAGGCTGAAGCCGTGGCTGCTGGAGGTGAGGAAGGAGCTGAGGCAGCTCTGGGAGCAGCAGCCAGTGGGAGCTGTGGGAGGCCCCAGAACACAGGGTGGGGGGATGATCAGAACTCGTTTGAGTGGCCAAGGAACCCGCTGCAGCTGCGTGGGATCCAAAAGCCCGTTCCCTGCACACCCTCTCCAGCCTCCTGAGCCTGAGGCCTCTTTGGTCCGTCACAGCCTCCCGCACTCAGGAGAGCTGCCCCACACCTGCAGCCCTGCGGGGTGCGAGTGACCACAGTGCGGGCGGGTGTCACACTGCGGGCGGGCAGCAACAGCCACCGCGGGCAGCCGCC
>NW_010391671.1:3455-4097 GCF_000710305.1 Buceros rhinoceros silvestris | reverse complement strand
GTGTCACACTGCGGGCGGGCAGCACCAGCCACCGCGGGCAGCCGCCCCCTCTCTGGAATGGCAAGAGGGGCCGGCAGGCTGGTGGCCAGCAGTGCTGGCTGGGAGCTGCCAGGTGAGAGTTGCTGCTTGTTGTGGCAGGTGAACCACTCTCCCAGCTTCACCACAGACACTCACCTAGACTGGGAGGTGAAGGATGCTCTTCTCTGCGACACCATCAACCTGATCAACGTGCACGCCTGCAACAAGAGCAAGGTGCTGGAGGAAGACAAGCAGCGGGCAAAGGAACGGCTCCTCCAGGCCCACCAGACTCTCCGTGCATCCAGGTATTGCTCCTCCCTGCCATGCAGCAGGACCCCAGCGACAAGAGACAGGGCTTGGTGGAGCAGGGCAAAACTAACACTGCCTCCAGATTAAAGGCCGCTGAGGGTGTGAGCCCTGCGCACTGCCTGCCCCTGCAGCTCGGCTGCTCCGAGCTCCCCGCAGTGTGCAGGGTGGCGGACATGCCTGGAACAGGGCGATTTTAACGGAATTTCTCCTGTAACTGGGTTAGCTGGGTGAAAAGGGGCAGGCTGTGAGCCTGGGCAGCAGGGAGAGATCCAGATATGTGTCAGCAGTGCTCTGCAGGTAGAGGATGGAGGAGTG
>NW_010391671.1:928-3254 GCF_000710305.1 Buceros rhinoceros silvestris | reverse complement strand
GGTTGGCGCGCCCTCGTCCCTCAGCCTGGACAGCACCCAGAGTATCTCCTGCAGCTCCCGGCGCCTCGTCCCGGTCCACAGACGTGAGGAGTTGGAGAGCTCGCAGGCAGCCTGGCTGTTGCAGGCAGAGAAGTACGAGGACTCACACCTGGGTGGTTACCGGCGCATCTACCCAGCACCTGGAACACAGAAGTACGAGCCATTTTTCCAGCAAAGCTGCTCCCTCTTCCAGGAAACGGTGTCGTCCAGAGCACGGGAGGAGTGTGCCAGGTATGCTGCTCCTGCGGGGAACCCCCTCCTCAGAGGGGAGGGTGGCAGAGACCGCTTGCTCCTGACACCTTCCTGGGGACAACTCTGCTGCGTGGTCGAGGGAGAGAGCTGGGAAGGGCTGGAGGGGCAGGACTCTGCCCATGCTGTCACCAGAGCAAAGCAACTCCCTGTCGCCTACACCCCTGAGGGACAAACACCGTATGTCTCTGACTTTGGGACTTGGGTTGGAAAAGCCCTTTCAGCTCCTCAAGTCCCCCCGTTCCCCAGCACTGCCAGGTCCCCACTGGCCCCTGTCCCTCAGCACCACCTCCACACGGCTGGGAAACCCCTCCAGGGATGGGGACTCCACCACTGCCCTGGGCAGCCTGCGCCAGCCCTGCACAACCCCAACGGGACAGAAATGGCTCCTCAGGGACAAACTCAACCTCCCCTGGAGCAACTGGAGGCCGGTTCCTCTCGTCCTGTCACTTGTTGCTGGGGAGCAGAGACTGACCCCCCCTCGCTGCACCCTCCTGTCAGGGAGTTGTCAGAGCCAGAAGGTCTCCCCGGAGCCTCCTTTGCTCCAGGCTCAGCCCCACCTGGTCCCTCAGCCGCTCCTCAGCGCATTGTGCTCCAGACCCTGCCCCAGCTCCGCTGCCCTTCTCTGGACACACTCCAGCTCCTCAATGTCCTTCTGGCAGTGAGGGGCCCAAACTGACCCCAGGATTCGCAGTGTGGCCTCACCACCATCCTGGCAGGCACAGCCCAGTTCAAGGGCGTTTCTTACCGCAGTGGGAGTCTTCAGGAAGACTCTCAGGGAGTCTCTCTGTCCACTACAGAACTTCTGACTGCAGTTCACTGTTGAAGGCTTCAGGACAACATTTAGCTCTTAGCAAACCGGTGACTGATGAGTCTTCTGTGGCAGGCAGCAACTGGAGGAAATTCGCCTGAAGAAAGAGAAGCTGGAAGCTCTTACCAGGAGGAAGACAAAGGAGAGGAAAGAAGAGCTGCATGGAGAGTCAGCTGGGGGCAAATCCCAGGTCCAGAATAAAACCAGAGCTCCCACAACCCGCCTTGCCTATCGAAGCACCAGGATGCGGGACAGAAAGGTACTGGGCTCTCATCAGCAGTTCCCCGGGGTGGGTCCCAAAGGCAGGAACGGGGCTCTGGGAGCAGGGCTGGCCGCTGGGTATCTCCTGAGGAACGGGACTGTGAAGGTAGACTCCCCTTCCTGAAGTGCAGGGAGCTGACAGCGTGTGCTGGGAGGTACCTGCAGCACCAGCTGTGGCTCCCACCAGGATCTCATCTCACTCCACCTCAAGCTCTGTAGTTCTCCGTGGGGCTCGGAGCTCTCTCATACGTTGCTATGGTTTCAGGTTTGCTCTAACGCGGGTCTCTCTCTGCTCAGGCACAGCATGTGCAGTATGACTCCATGCAGCCCCAGGATATCATGGAGGAAGAGGAGAAGAGGAGGGTGAACGCCCTCCTGCAGCGTGAGAACCTGATCCGGAGGCTGCGCATCATCGACCAGCTCTGCCAGCGGCTCCCCATGACCCACAGAGCCGCCGGCACGCAGGGAGCCTGCGCCGTGCTCCCCAGCAGCCAGGTAACTGCTGGGTGCCCAGATCCATCCTGCGAGGCTGGTGCAGGAGACCCCTCCAGGGGAGCACTGTGAAGGGTGGACCGCGGACAGTCAGCAGCTCGGCTGTGCCAGTTAGACGAGATCCAGGGCAGCGTCCAGGGCCCTGGGTTTTGTCCCTTTCCTGGGCTGTGGCCAAACCCTGCCTGCAATCTGGGTAATTTTTCCAGCAGTGAAGGCTTATCTGGCGCTGGGTCAGACCCTTCTCAGCTCGCTCTGGCACATCATTCCACACACTCTGCTCCAGCTCAGCCCTGTGTTGTAGGCAGAGGATAGGGGTCAGGCAAGCACTGCTGTGACCCCTGGGATGACGTGAAACTGAGACAATGATTGTGTGTGTGCCTGGGCAGAGAGCACCAGGCGATGCGTTAGCCCAGAGCCACGCCGCAGCCACTCTCTTTCATTCCAGCTGCGGTTTCCCCAGGATGTGTCTGAGAC
>NW_010391671.1:481-892 GCF_000710305.1 Buceros rhinoceros silvestris | reverse complement strand
GGCCCCCGGCGGATGCTTTACCCAAGACCCAAGCCGCAGCCACTCTCTTTCCTTCCAGCTGCTGTTTCCCCAGGATGTGTTTGAGACCCAAGACACCCACTGCGTCATGTCGCTCGTCCCCCTCTCGCTCCGGGGAGCTCCGGTCCAGCTGTCGGGACGGCGGCTTGTGCGCAACCCCAGAGCCATCGCCGCACTGCCAGACCCTGCTGCCGTGGGCACCCTCCTGGTTCAGGGCCAGAGCATCCCCCACCGTGAGCAGCACAAGGTGCGGCAGGGCCGGGCAGCACAGACAGCAGCAGTGACCCAGCCCTGTGCCGAGCCCCTGGGGCTACAGGAGAGAGGCCGGTGGCTCCTGGACCTCGGGAGCCCGGCTGAAGGCTGTGAGTACACACGACCTTCCTTTGGCTCCGT
>NW_010391671.1:0-264 GCF_000710305.1 Buceros rhinoceros silvestris | reverse complement strand
AGTTGGCTTGCCAGGGCAGGAGCAGCAGGTGGCCGGATGGAGCCGAGTCCCTGCGGAGGGGACACTGCGCTCTTCTCTGGGAACTGGTGACTGCTGGAAGTCTCTGCCCAAGGCCGGTCACGTCCCGTTTGTAGGGGCAAGGAAGAACCGGGTGGTTTCGCAGGACCAGGGGTTGATGTGCTGGTTTGGGGAGCACGAGAAGCCCAGAAGTATTGGAGAGGTGGGTCAGGGGCACAGAGATGGGGCGAGGAGGTGCATTAGCTG
>NW_010391670.1:475-5215 GCF_000710305.1 Buceros rhinoceros silvestris | reverse complement strand
GCAGAAGCAGTAGCTGTGTGTGTGTGGGGGGCGGTTTTCCTGAGGAGCTCGCAGCTTTATTCTCGCTTCCTTCCCAGGTCAAGAGTGGGCTTCCAAGGCTGTTGTGATCCTGAAGGGTGACGCTATGTGGAAAGGGTTTAGCATCCCGTGCTGAGGCTTAATAACTGAATGGGAGCAGTGGCCCCATCGGAGAAGGGGAAGAGGACGGGAGGGAGATGGGGTGGTTAAGGTTTTTGCAAGCTGTACAGCTGAACTGGCTGAGAAACACGGGTGGGCACTGTCGTGTGTCCTCCATCGGGTGAGAGCTGAGGCTGGCAACCCCCCTTCTACACCGCTGGTATGAGTATACGTGATGGAGCCACTCAGCTCATGGTGACAGCTTCATGTCTGGGGAGTGTTTGGTGGGTCTTCCCCCTCAGCCCAGCCTGTGAGGGGCTTTTGTTTGCTGTAGACACTCCAAGTTAGACTTGGAAAGTTAGATGAACTGCAAAGCTGATGGAGCTGGCTTTGGCTGTCCCTAAAGGAGTTAACTGTGATGCCAAGGCATGTGTAGCAAGACACACTGCACCTCTTTTCATTGCATTAAGCCATGCAGGACCTTGGTCACACTGCAGCTCTCACAGGACTTTAGGTTTGGAGGGAGGCTGAGAGCCAGCGCGGCTGGAGAGGCCAAACGGACGCCAGGGGTGTCTAGGTAAGGAGACACAGGGATGCTCACGTGGAGTCTCCTCAGCTGCAGGGCTCAGCCCAGCACTGCACAACAGTTTGTGTTCACAGTGGGCTCCACGAGTGGAGAACTTCTTCCTGCTTTTGCCTGGTGAGAGAGAAATAACTGGGAGAGCAGACGGGCGAGGGCGGGGTATGTGCCAGTGGTGTCAGTGCTGGGGTCGGAAGGAGGAGAAGAGTAGAGTGTGGCCGGGGCGAAGCCTGCGTGAGCGTGAGAAGCCGGCTGTCCTGGCGAGGTGATAAACGTTCCTGATGCTTGTTTGCTGGTGGGTGACTGAGTGCTGTGGGTCAGACACTGGTCTGATGCACAGCCGGAGCAGGCACGGCTGCGCTTGCTCTGATCGGGATTTCCTTCTCCGAGTCCGGTTGTAGCCCAGAGCAGTTTGTGGATCGGATGCGCGGCCGGACCGTGGCCTGCAGCACTCAGCGAAACATCAAAACCAGTTTGTGCAGACGGTGTCGTGTCCTGTGCTGGTCAGCGAGTGTTGTTCAGATGTTCCTCAGGGCGATGGGCTCCGACGTCTGCTGACGCTGGTCTGAAGGGGCAGCCGCTGCCTGGGGTTCGTGGTACCCTGTGTGGCTCACGAAGCTGGAAATCCCGTAGCAGCAGCAGCAGCAGCAGCAGCGGCTCACGCTCGGCACCGGGTTGTGAAATACCTTGTACCCCAGGGCATGTCTCCTCTTGCCCAGCATGCAGCCAGTGCCCTGAGCACGGCTGTGGTGGGATCCTCTTCCCTCCCCTGCCTCCTCTGACCAGCTCCCTGTGACAGGACGAGGGCAAAGCAGGGTGGAAAGCACCCAAAGGGCCCCTCCAGACCCTCCTGGGGACAGGCGTTGGTCACACAAAGGGTCGTGAGAAAGCTCCTGTGCTCCTGCCCGCTGTAACCAGCCCCGGAGCTGCGTTTTGTACTGCTGTAATCTCTGTGTGCTCCTCTTCTCCAGCCCTGTCGTGTTCCTACCATCTGCTTCTTTCTCTGTGCATTGTTCTTTTGATTAATGTTTTAGCTACACACGTAGACATGCCTTTCTTTGACTGAATGTCCGGATGTGATATATTGTATATTTTAAAGTATTTACCCTATTTATATACTGTATGTTACTGTTAAATAAATATAAGTTCCATTATCTGCAGCGGAGTTTTATTCAGCGCTGTCGGCAGGGAGGGGAGATGCCGAAACCTCCTTTCCACGCTCTGCAGAGCAGATCGGTCTGTTGTAAACGCGGCCCCCGCCGTTCCCTGCCCCGTAGCTCTCCTTCCTCCGGGATCTCGCGAAGAGCAGAGCTGCCCGAGGCCGGGACGCGCACGGAGGCTGTGGGTGGGCTGGGCACTGGACTGGACCATCCGGGACACCGACGGCTGCGTCTCCTGGGGGTTTGAAGCTGCGATCAGGCTCATCTTGATTGAACGTGCTGGGAGTGTTGGCAGCGCTGTCCCCTGCAAACCAGCCCATTTTACCCCACGGATTTCACTGGGAATGTGAAAAATGCTTGGAATTCCACTTAGCATAAATTACTGCTTCATTTCAGCCCTTTCTCCCGATTTGCATGGAGTGGGGAGAGCAGAATCCTTCTCTTGACCTGGCAAAACACACTGGTTTTAGCTCACGTGTTATTTTGACTGTTTTTGACTTCCCAGCTAAGCCAAACCACCCCACCAGCTGCTCTTCTTGCTTCCTGTCACACTGGGCATTTTCAGACAGATTAACCCCCCAGTAACAACCGAACACCGCGCCCTCTCTTTATAGCAACCTGGTTTTCCCCGTCCTCTGCCAATTTAATTAAATCAGACACCAAAACCTGCCAGTTCCCAGTGGGAATCCGGGCTGGCTGGGCTCCGTACCCGCAGAGGCAGCACGGCCCAAGCCGGGGCTGCAGCGGTGCGTGCAGCTCTCCTGTCCAGACACGTATTCCGTGAGATCCGGATGTAAAACCAAAACAACCCGCCTTACTGGCTGAGATTTACCCATTTTAAGTTCCCCTGGGATATTCAGTTCAGGAACAGGCTGCCCGGCTTGATTGCTGATAAAAAATAAACGCCAGCCTTGGGATGTCCTTTCCCAAACCTGGAGGCAGCCAGCAAGTTCCTGCCAGGAGCGTGGAGGGAGCGAAAGAGCTCTCTGGGCTGAGCTGCCGCCGTGTAGCCGCAGAGGGGGGGCTGAACTGCTCGGTTTGGGCGAAAGCAGTCGCTGTTTCCTTTCTCAGGGAGGGGGGAGTGCTGCGTGACATCCTGTTCTCACAGGCAGGTGGGGAAAGGCGCCTGCTGCCAGGCTGGCATCAAAAAACACCGTTCGAAGAGACAAGAAAGGCTCCGGACGCGTGACCCCCCGAGCTCTGACAGCTTGCTGCAGCTGTTCCTAGGAAGAGGGGAAAATGGTGCTTGATTCAGGGTTGATTCCGGGCCCTCTGCTTGGGGTACAGCTGGCAGGGAGTTAATTCAGGCAGTGCGGGTCCAAAGCAGGCTGCCGGGGTTCATCTCCGCCTTGGGTACGCGCTGGGCTGCCTCACTGCGATAGCAGCACTTTCCACGCTGTCACGTTCTCTGGACCTTCGGCAGTGGAATATGTGAGCGGGGCTCTCTGAGCTGGCTCCAGCCACTGCTGAAGCCACAAGTTCATTTTTCAGCCGTGATTAACCCAGATTAACCCACCGGGGTCCCCCCCGGCTGTGCTGTGACCGGGCAGTCAGCGCAGGTCCAGCTCCTTCCCGAGAGGCACCTCCTCCACGTACTCCACAGCACTTAAAAAAAAGCCTTTGCAAGCGGTTTGGTGCATCCTGGGCGTGACACTGGGCTGTAAATGAGAGCAGGAACGGCGGCTGTGTCCCCTTCAGCCCCCGCACTCCCCACGCCGCTGTTTCTGCTGCTGTTCAGGGCAGCTTCCCTCTCCTCAAGGTCTGGGCTGGGGGTGACACGAGGCTGGAGCTCTCCACCGGGGCTCTGGGACACGCTGCCGTGTCTTGCCGCTTTCCTCACTGCGTGTTGCTCCGACTGTGGGTGCAGCCGCCCTCCCTGGCATTTATCCTGCGTCTCAAGAGCTGCATCTCGGTCTCAGTGCACTGCAGCCCATGGTGTGGATGCACGGGCACTTCTTTGGTGGAAAACCAGCACGGAACAGGTCACACCCGCTGCTGTGAGCAGGGAAAGGGCTTGGCTTGACCCGGTGGGTCTGTGCCCACGTCCCCTGGCCCTCGCTGCTCTGACACCCACAGCCTCTCCTCCAAGAGCAGCCTCATGTCATCCCCGTTTTGCTCGTACTGTTAAACCTTAAACCAGCTCTGGGGTCAACAGACAGCAATAGGAAAATGCAGAAGCCCCCCAGGTCACCCCAGCCGTGCCCACAGGGATGCATCGGGACATCCAGGGACGCCGTCCTGCGGCATTTGGCCCTGGCCCCTTAGCCACAGCCTGCTCTGCTTTGTGTGGAGCAAAACATTTCCCGAAACTCTGTGCTGGGCCGTGTCCCTCAGCGGGTGATTTTCTAGTGCACCAACGGCACCGAGAAGGACACCCACTTCCTCAAAGGCAACGAGCAGCGCGCAGAGAGCAACCCCGGGCAGCCACGCGTTGGTGCGGGCTGGGGCCGGGCTGCTGCGTCTCCGCGTCAACCCAAGAGGGTAGCGAGAAGGGGAGCAAAAAAGGTGGCATCACCTTGGTGGCTTCGGGGAAGCAAGACGAGAGCTCTGCAGGACAGCGGGGCCGAACGCCGGGGCGCTGACTCAAAGGCAACGAGCAGCGCGCAGAGAGCAACCCCGGGCAGCCACGCGTTGGTGCGGGCTGGGGCCGGGCTGCTGCGTCTCCGCGTCAACCCAAGAGGGTAGCGAGAAGGGGAGCAAAAAAGGTGGCATCACCTTGGTGGCTTCGGGGAAGCAAGACGAGAGCTCTGCAGGACAGCGGGGCCGAACGCCGGGGCGCTGAGAGCTGCTCTGAGAGCGAAGAGGAAGTACGCTGGCAAATCAACCCTTGCCGAGCCATCGCTCTTCGTGGCGGGGGGTCGCAGCCTGGGCACCGGATCCCCC
>NW_010391670.1:0-297 GCF_000710305.1 Buceros rhinoceros silvestris | reverse complement strand
GTCCCGTCCTGATCCAAAATGTCACTCAAGCTGCCACGAAACTGGGATTTCAACCTGAAAATGGATGCTGCAAAAATAGGTACCGTGACGGTTTCTTTATGCTCTTCTGATTCTGCTTCAGCCGTGCCGGTGCGGTGTGGGCGCGCCGGGGTGCCCGTGGCCAAGCCCAGCCGGGACTTCAGCTTTTGCCCAGCCCCGAGTCCGCGTTTGGCCTCTGTGGGGGGACCTGGCCCCCGTCGACAGATGGTTTGCAGATGATTTGCAAGCAGCAATTTGCAAAGCTGTAGCCCAGGGCCG
>NW_010391669.1:0-218 GCF_000710305.1 Buceros rhinoceros silvestris | reverse complement strand
CTGGGCGGCCGGTCACGTCACCCCCAGCACCGGGTCCGGGCTGGCAGGCTCTGCGCCCAGGCTGCGGGCGAGCATCTCTGAGCTGTCACCTCGGCAAGGGAGGAAGTTGGTGACTCTTCCTCAGCCCCTGCGAGCCGCAGGGTTTATGTGTGAGCCCCAGCTTTCTTCCTGTGCTTGGCAAGCATGGCTCACGGGCTGCTGCGAGGGCTGGGGGGCGG
>NW_010391668.1:42426-43049 GCF_000710305.1 Buceros rhinoceros silvestris | reverse complement strand
CGGGCCCGGGCGGCTGCCTTCAGGCTTTCAGTGCAGGCCCTGCTCCCCGTAGTGGAGCTTAGCAGTGCCCAGGAAAAGGAACAAAGCGAAGAGAGATGTAAGATTTTTGTGTCATCGTTTTATAATTGTGGCGTGATAAAATGCTGCCTTAACCTATGGTCTTTAGAATACTGAGGAAGTGAGTATCATTTTCTAACCAGATCATTTTCTTGCTGTGCTTTTCTACTTCATACTGTGACAGTTTTAAACAGAAGTTAGGAGCTTTTGTAGCTCATTGAAAGAGCGAGGATTGCCTAGCTTGTTACTCTTACCCTTAGTAAACACAGAAGCAATGGATCTGTCAGCACAGTTTAACACATAAGTAATAGAAAAGGGGCGGTCCTGTGTGAGCAGATCCATTTGTTTCATGGTTTTAATCAATTCATATACTTAAAGTATGATTTTCAGTAATGTTGGTAGGTGCCTTGCTAAGAGATGGCTAAATGGTTTTTAATTTGGTGTTTCTGTCAAAGGCACAACTAAAGAGTTCCTTCCCAATGGTAGTGATTTTTTTTCTTCTCTAAATTTGTATTCATGCTTCTGGTGTGGCAGCTAAAGTTTTGAACTGGTGATAAAGCAGCTAG
>NW_010391668.1:36421-42294 GCF_000710305.1 Buceros rhinoceros silvestris | reverse complement strand
GGAGCGTTTTAAACGCTCTCCCTTCGCCTCTGCCTTCCCCCACTGTATTTCACTAATACAAAAAAAAAAGTTTCTGAATCATTAGAAGTACAATTTCAGTTCCTGATCATTCTTTCAAGCATTACAAAGTATCTATTTCTACCACTTATAAAAAGCTTTCATACCGCTACCTTGTGCCTCTGTATTAAACTATGTTCATCAGTTGGAGTTTTTTTCTAATTCTCTTTAGTGGCTTAAACTTACTTCTGATGATGTAAAGGAGCAGATCTACAAGCTGGCAAAAAAAGGCCTGACTCCCTCTCAAATCGGTAAGGTTTACAAATCACTCCTAAATAGAGACAAAACACATTTTTCTGACTGTAATAATGTAATTGTTTCTTCAGAATATATTAAATAACAGGTTAAGAAAATACAGATTTTCTGATTCACTATGTGGATACCACTAAAAATGTTTCATACTTGTCAGAAGCTTATGTGGTGAAGTAGTCGAGTTGTTTAGGTGTTTGTTTGGGTTTTTTTTAAGCAAAAAATGAGAAGCATCTCTTTGGCCTTATAACCTGTCTGTAGGAAGAGAGCCACTAACAGATGTTAGAGGGAAGTTTAGTCTCTTGTGTTTCTTGGAGAAGATCTTGACGTTCTGAAACGCTGGCAGCACTGCAGCTGCATAATCGACAAGTTCTCAGTAGCTTGGACCCCTCTAGGGCTGCGTGCTGCAGCGTTATATGGTCAGGAGCTGTGCAGTGTAACTTAACGTGCTGTGTGAATGCTGTTCTTTTTACTGCAGTCCTGAGAGTGTTAGTGATTCCTATGGTACCGTACATTTTTTGAAATTAAAGGTATCTATGACAGCTCAGAGAAAAGGGTGGATAAACATCTAGCTTTAGTGAGTCCTTTTGAAAACTTAGCTGCGTAAATGTGGTGGTTGGGTTAGTTATCTGCTAAGTATAAAGTATTTCAGCTTCTCTAAGCTGTATTTGGCTGATTGTCCACCATTTGTTGTTGGTTTGCACCAGAAAGGTTTCTCATTTAGCGAAGGCCTTTTTTGGGTGTCTCGTAACTGAGGTTGACTTCACAAGATGTGTTTGTGTAAGGTTTTTCTTTTCAGTGTGAGATGTAAACATTTGTTTCAGGTGTGATCCTGAGGGATTCCCATGGTGTTGCCCAGGTTCGCTTTGTTACTGGCAACAAGATTTTGAGAATCCTTAAATCGAAGGGACTGGCTCCAGACCTTCCAGAGGATCTTTATCACTTGATTAAGAAAGCTGTTGCTGTTCGCAAACATCTTGAGAGAAACAGAAAGGTGAGTGCTCATTGAAATAGGTAGCTTTCTGTGTTTGGGTTTTTTTGTTTCAAATAATACAGTAGTTTATTTTCAACTTGACAAAGCAAAGTATGTCGTGTGCTTCCTTTAAACCACTCACTGTGAGTAAACGTTGGAGTTCGGGCAGGCATTTTTGTGAAGGAGAATGATCTTTGTGAAAAGAATCTTAGAAGCGTTGCTTTAACTGCGTATTTCTTGGCCTGCTCTGATTTTACTGGATTCATCAGACTTTAGTCATGTGAACGTGGAGTTTGTAGCGGTAACAGTCTAAGTTGTACGTCATTGGGAAGCCAAAGTAGCGCTTGGTCCTAATGCAACTTTCTTGTCAAGGATAAAGACGCCAAGTTCCGTCTGATTCTGATTGAAAGCAGAATTCATCGGTTGGCTCGCTACTACAAAACCAAGAGGGTGCTGCCGCCCAACTGGAAGTAGTAAGTCTTCTCTTATGTCACTATTTCACTAAAGTCTTGTAGGTTTTGTAGACAATATGCTGGGGCTGTTACTCAAAGGATGAAGAGTGCATTATGGTAAGGCATATAGGTAAACTGGCTACCAAAGAACAGGTATTTTCATAAATACTAACTGAATATTCACAGATACTGAGTTAATGAAACATTGCTGGGTAAAACACAAGACCTAGAAAAAGATCATTGTCTCAACAAAGAAGTCACTACCTACTGGGTAACTTTTATAACACTTGATACAAACTGCAGTCTTTGTTCTCACTTGGATGCTTTTATAGTTTGTGCTACTCTTGAAATTTATTGAGAATGGTGTGGTAACCGTGACAGAAATGGAAGTAATTTGTAGGTTTTCTCTAGGGAAATTTAGCCAACGTAGGAGAATTCTCCTGCCTGTTAGGGTTAGCTTCTGTTTTCCTGTAGAGGTTCGAGTGCAGCTAGCCAGGTTTTTGTACGTACAATTCTGTGCTGTTGTTCTAGTATTTGTGTTTTAAAAGGAAGACTGAAATCTTTATGCCATAAATAATTTTAAGCCCAGGACTGGTAGTTACAAATTGAAATGAAGCGGTGTTTTTGACAACTAGGATGGAAAACTGCCTCTACAATTAATATATCTCTCTTTCTCTTCTTTCTTTTTAGTGAATCATCAACAGCTTCTGCCCTGGTCGCATAAGAGCTGGCTATGACTTACTGAAAGAATAAATTTTCATTAATGAAGTTGGTGTTCTCTCTAATTGGTTGGTGTCTTGGAAACTTTGCTTGTTTTAGGAAGCTGCATGTAAATAGGAGGATTTCAGGCTGGAGCAGATGTGTGGCTGTGATTTCCATGTCGCTGTCCTACAGTCTCAGATTTGGGTAGTGGTGGTTACCGTTCTAGGCCAGCTGTCTGTTTGGTGTCTGTGCGTAAACTGTTCGTCTGATAGTCTCAAGTTAGTAAAGTGACCTGGTCATTCACAGCAAATGTTTTATTCATGTGGGGCTGTGCCTCTGTGTGTCCTGCAGGAAGAACTGGGGAAGAAAACCAGGAGGAAGAATTGGAAATTTTAAAAATGTGTGAAGGATTAGGCAGGAGAAGGTGGTGGAGGGGGAGGAAACAAAATTGGGGAGGTTGATTAATTCATTGCAGGTAACGTGGGTCTGTTCCTTGTGCAGAAAGCTTTAGCAGACTTCAGCCAGTTTCTGACAGTAACTGTTGCCGTTATTTGTAAGCAATTCTAAGAATAATCTTTGAGATTGGGTAAGTACAGACAACGGTTTAGCTCTCCAGATGATTTATCTTTACTGAGGTGGTTATCCCTAGACTCAAAGCACGGTAGCTATTGTATGGTTACTATTGCTGAGGCTGTTCCTCCAGGTTCTAAGTTGTTTTTTGACTGTCTGCTGGGAAAATGTGGAGACAAGACTTGACAGCTTTTTCCTGTTTTAGGAGAAAATTGTAAGTGGAGTTAGTCTGAGGTGTTGTGACTGTCACTTTTAAGTCTTGATACATTACTTAACTTTTGCCAGATTAAAGCATTAAGTAAATTTGAAAAAGCCTTAATGTTTTTGTGAAGTGTAGTAGCTGCTTTCTGAATCATAACCAGTGGAACCTGCTAACTTCTGGATTTAATTTTGCAGAAATCTGCTCTGATTATGAAGGTAAACAGAGTTGTGATTAAAAGTTTTAAAAGAAAAGCAGTGCATTCTAGTTGAACTCATAAGTACTGCTGTCTGGTCCATCTTAAAATACCAGCTTCTGTATGCTGTCAAAATACTTGCTTTCGTTCCTGAAAGCTGCTGGTGATTACTTGGCTAGGCTCTTACCGTGATAATTAAGTGTTCTGCGATGGAGATGCAAGTAGCTGTGAGTCTTTGGGCATTTTGCCAGCTGTAAAGCACCTGGATGGACACTGCTCCCTGTTCCGAGAGGGCTCTGTGTAAATAACGGAAGAACCAGCAGATGGCACTAGGAAACGTCAGTTTTTCAAATGTGTTGCAGATGGTGCCACCTAGAGATCAAGGGTCAAGGCAGACGGTCCCAAGCCAGTGAGCAGATGATGGATTTAGAGTGGTAATGCTACTGTAGGTGTGGTGCCAGCTGATACTGTAGCTTTGAGCACAGGCCTGTTGAAGCTTACACAATTCTTGCCTTTTGTGCTACTGGGTGTTGTTTGAACACGTTCTGTGCTGTGTCTTTTCTGGCTCTGTTTTGCTAGAGAGGCTGAATGCACCTGTACTGTACTCTTGTGGCATGTCGCTCATCCAGTGGTGCTGAAAGCTGCTGACCTTGCCAGAAGAAAGGGGAAGGGTGGGGGTTACAGTGATAGGGTCTGTCTCACAGGAGTGGAGGAGAGTACAGCCCTGTGCTGTACTGTCAGGAGGGTGCTCCTGAGGATAGGGGAGAGCGGTGTGTGAAATTTGCTGCCTGCAGAATTTGACAGTCTCTTGTTGAAGAACAACTAACAGTATTGTGATTGTACTATTAGACACATATTTCACTGCTTACGTTGCTGACGATTCTGTGTTTCCTGTAAATCATGCAGGCTAGCTTAAGTAAGTTTTCAATTCTCATTAGGATTGTTGGTCCCTTAGCTCTTTGGTTGCCAGAAGGGGTAAACCATCAGTCGACTCATTTGTCCCAGGACTTGCAGCTTGTCTGCTCGGCAGCTGGCGTGACCCTGGACGCTGGGTGCCTGGCCCGGTGTGGGAACGGCGGAACTCTGGCAGGGGTAAATCCTCCTTGGGGACTGAATCCCTGTGAAGTGAGATACGAGCAATGCATTTGGAGGATGCAGTCTCACAGTGAGTGTCTGAAGAGAGGGGTGTGGGACCAGGAGGAACATGGTCCTGTGGAAGCATCAGGTAAGTTTATCATTTGGGGCTGTGGTACAGGACTGTGCCTGGGTGTTAGCTGAGTACCAGCACTGCCCCTGGCAGCTCAGGACTTCTGATCCAGCTGCCCAGGAGAGTTAGTAGAGTCTTTCCTGCAGCTCTGGGTGGAGGTACTGTAACTTCCCTTGTGATAATGGGAATAAATCCAGATCTGCAAATAGTTGCCCAGAATTCATTACAAACCAGCACAGACTGCCCCATGGTTGTCTCCAGGCACCACCTTGGCTTCCCTGTCCCCAGCAGTCTGAGGTGTGCTGCAGGCTTTGGCCCCGCTGCCCTCTTGCTTTCTCCGGTCACAATGGCTCATCTAAGCTCTCTTGACTTACCCTTCAGAAGCTATGTTCCTGTTTCTGCCTCATTCCCAGCAGCCTCTTCTGAATTTCCAGTGTTGCCTTTTCATCCCACAGTACTTTTTGCTCTCCCAGCCAGCACAAATACTTTTTCCGTATTCTAGCGTGAGTGTTTTCCTGCATTGTGCCAGGGCTCATGTGAGAAAGGAGCTCACAGCCTGCCCCACTTGCAGCTCTTGGCCCCTCTGGTGCAGTGTAGTCTGCCCGCCCTTCTTCAGAGAGCTGCAGCCACGGGGCCTCTGCTTCCACAGGCAGCCACGATACGTGGGGACCCCCTTGGCAGGCATGTGGCCACGCTCTGCTGTGCTGCTCTGTACCACGCTTGTCTGCGTGGCCAGTTAGTTTCACAAAGCCTCCCACTAGACTTCAGACCTTGCCACTCTGCAGCTCTTCCAGGGCTGCGGGGTGTATGGCAGAGGCTGCTTCCCTTTGGGATGTGAACAGCCGGGTTTGACGGCTGCTGAGGCACCCTTTCCTCTTGCAGAGCCTGGGTGCTGGGGCTGCCATTCCCCAAGGAGGTCTTTCGTAGGGTTTTGGGAGGAACAGTGATGGTTCTTGCAGTCACTGCCAAGTTGCTGGAGGGTGGTAAGGACAGAACTGGTTTCTCTCAGGACTGGAGCACCAAGTTCTCCACTGGATGTTGCACAGGGAGCTGGGACAAGAGCATTCTTTGGGTTATAGGTTGGTTTTTCCATGCAGATTCCCAGTCCTTTCGAATCCATGTTTTTTTCTCAGGAGCATGAAGGTTTTCCTTCTCTTGCCTTTAGCCTTGGCCTGCACCTTTTCCTGCCTCCCCCAAGTTTCTGTGCTCTAAGCTGACGCTTCTGGATGTGTGTCTGAGTTTCTGTTGAGGAAATTCCTCCCCCTGCC
>NW_010391668.1:13194-36299 GCF_000710305.1 Buceros rhinoceros silvestris | reverse complement strand
TTTTTTTCAAATCAGTCAAGCCAACTTTCTTCCATTCCTTACATGGGTTTAGTTTACCCTGATCTGAGTCAGCCAGCCGTATGAACGCAACTTTGTGTTTTCGTCACCTCTGCAGCTCACCCTGGAATGGTGAGGTGGTGTTTCTATGGTTAAATCAACAGGTGATTGATGCCACCTGCAGTTTCTGCCTGTTTTTGGGAAGGAGTGACTGTTAAGTATGGGAAAAATTAAACCTGACAGGGATTTAAGGAAAAGCTTTGGCTCATTTATGAGTGCTGGGTGTCTTAATTTTGAAGGATTTTGTCATGTGTGACTAGTTCCCTAGGAGGCAAATAAACCATCTTTTATCTCTGAGTTTTCTAACTGCCAGTTCCTGTGTTCTTATGTGAAAAATAAGAAACTTACAGTAATTTATTTCAAGTAAGGAAACTTAAACACCAGTTACTCTGCTGATAAGACATTACATTGTGAAACCACGACTTTTCCCTAGCGGAAAAGAATCAACAATTAATAACAATCAGAAAACACAAGGAATTATTTGGATTTATAGAGGTACAACTGCAAGTGTACGCTTTTCTGCTTTTTCTGGGGAATGGCTTCTAAGGTGTGTTTGCAGTTGCATTTTCTGCCAGTAAGCTGTTTAGTTCTCAACTCTGAATAATTACAAACCAGTTAATCCCAGATAGCAAGATGCGAATGAAACACATACTCTAGTTTTTCTTAGAAAAGATCTGTGTGTCACTTTTTTCCGCTGTTTTCAGGGTCACTTACAGATCATCAAAACCAGTGTAGTTAAGAAGCGCTGCACGTGTTTCCCAGGACTCAAGGGCTGGTTTCTTTCCCTGTTCCTGTTTAAATAAAGAGCAGCTGGGCCTATGGATTTGCCGAGGGCCGGTTTGGTGCTCCCATAGCTCTGGGGAAGCTGGTGTTCCTGGCTTCAGCTAGAGCTGCTTCACGTTCCTGTCCCGCAGTTGTTTTGTTTCCTTTTCAGTGCTGGCATCAGACTGGTGAAAACATGTGCGCTGTTGCTGGAGAGTCCCTTCAATAGCTCTGCATCATTTGCATAACAACACTGGTGGTGCCCTGGTAACCTCCCAGCGTACCTTGGCAACAGGAAATGGTTCAACAATGTTTGCTGCACAAATGGGATGTCTGTGAATGTCCTCGCCTTGCTTCCCAAGGATTTCTAGACATGCTTCCAGTTGGGTGAAAGAATGTTTCCCGCTTTCCTTGCCACCCTCTTATATTTTAGGGATAAATTTTACTCTGGTTAGAAATCTATAACCATTGTAACGAACAGTGGTGCTCACTGGTGTCAGTTCTTTCCTGTCCCCACAGGATTCATTAAGACATTAACTAGCACAGGTGCAGTAACTGGTGCTGAATCAATATAAAAGGTTAATGGCATAGCAGTAGGTATGACGATAAACGGTAGCATTGTCCTACAGGGCTTGGTCACTAGAGAAGTACCAGCAGCTAATGCTCTGTGCTTAGAACAAAAGCAGGTGAAGTGCAGCCTGTTCTGTCAACCCCAGAGCTCGAGATACTGTGTGGCATGTCATTACCTTGGCTGTGCCTGAGGCAAGAGGTGTACCTACATTAAAAGAACACCTGAGTTTTCTAGTGAGTGCTGGTTTTACAGGCTAATACTTTATTCCCTTTGAAGCTGCTCTCTCAAGACCTTTTCCGGTTAGAATTCTCTTCCTTCAGAGCCAGGAAAGGACTTTCAAGTTTAGTGCAGCTGTCAGGGATCAATCTCTTTTACAGCTCCTTCAAGTTCTTTATGATGCAGATGAATAATTTCTGTAGATCCTGAGCCTTGTGTTATGCCAGAGTGGGAAGAGGGTGGCTGGTGTTTTGAACTGTAGAAGCTGTTGACTGACTGGGTGAAATAACCAGTGATGGCCATTAAAAATTAACCAGCTTAAATGAACTTGGGATGGATCCAGATCTCAGAAGACCAGTTCTGATGGGGAAGGCGTTTGAGATCTACAAGAAAGGGGGTGGAAACCTCTCTCAGGATAATACGTGTAACGTTTTTTCCTTAGGGTCCATCCCATCCTGCACAGCTCTGATGGTCTTGGCCAGACAAGGACTCTAAATCGCTAAATTTTCAGAAACTGCTGATGTAGTGATACCTGTCTTTTGTGCTGGGTATTCCATTTACTGCTCAGACTTGTGGTACAGATACATCTCCTTAGACTTAGTAGTTTTTCCTGATAACTACCTTCAGCAGTCAAATCAGATCTGGGTTCTCTGTATTCTCTGATTAAGCCACATTGTATCTGGAAAGCAATAAAATAATATTCTAGAATAGTATTTCACTAGCTCAAGTCAAGCTAGGTTCTCAATAACCTATATGGTTAACGAATAAAGCCCCTACTAACAAATAATGTTCCTGTTATGTGCAGGGAGGTGACTCAGGGTTTCAGTGGTCCCAAAATCTGTGTACTGTTAATACACTGAGTGTCGTGTAATGACCGGGGGTAGAGAGTCACTGGAGAAAGTGTTTAGTTTTAGTGCTTAGTTTTCTGGAATTCAAAAAGTGTGAGTGTTGTAACTGTGAGGTGGAGAGAACACCATTTCACTGATGTCTAGCTCTTGCATACTGTTTTTGACCTGTACGTGTCAGTGGCTTGTGTGGGAACAGAGCCAGCTCTGCCCCATCCATTCTGGGGGGGCAGAGGCATAGAGCAGTGAGGGCGCTGGCCAGGGGCAGTAGGAGATCTAGGCACGGAGCTCTGATGTCCTGAATCCCAGCCCCGTGCCCAAGCCGTGAGCCTGTAATACACTTAGCACTTTAACCAGGGGGGGATGTTTGTGTAAATGGCACGTGTGGGGAGCACAGAGGCAGCTCGCAGGGATGTTTGGGGATGTGGGTCGTGGCACAGGGTACCATAGTGTGACTTTCATGATAAACCCTTTTTGCATTGATGTATTGCAAGGTTGAGAGAGGGGGAAACAATTCCCCAGTCTCTTCCTGTCCAGAGTGGGGAGCAGGCTGGGCCTGTCTTTCTTCCTCGATACATTATTAGGGAAATGGAATCGGACTTGGTCTCAGAGCTTTGTCTACGTGATAGTGCTCTTGTGGGGCACGTAACTCTATGCTCCTACCAGCTCAGAGCATATCATGATGTGATCTACTCTTCTCTTGTCTTTCTGTGTCTGACAACTTTACATACAGCAAAGGAGGATACAAAAAGCAGGAAAAGTTATGAGCTTGGCGATATTGTACAGTTGAGACACTGTCACGCCTCAGTTTTGAAACTTCTTAACTCTCAAGTACTGTGGTAGAACACTGCATGCTAATCCCCTTGATTTAGCTGCCTAATATACAGGATTCCCCTTAACAGCATCGGTAGAGCCTAGGTTTCCGTGATCCCTGGAAGTTGTGTCTTCCCCTCTTAGCAAGCATTTGTACATTCTGCAGCTCTGTAATAGAATTCTGAGGGTCACAAATTGGTCTAGTCAGAAATTCTATTTTGTGTGAAGACTCCTGTCAGCCTTGCTTCTGCTCTGATCCAAAGATCAGCTAACAGGGGCAAGTCTGATCGATTCAGTGAAACAATGTTATTTAAGCAAAGCAATCACGTCCTGCTGCAGTGTTCTTTGGTATTAAACAGCAATTAGGTTTGCCTGCCCAGCGAAATTGAAAAGCTCATTTGAAAGTAACTGTAATTGGAAATGTCATACTGCAGATACTGGTGATAGATCTGGTTTAACAAAACACAGGCTTTGGCCTCAGTTCATCACAATGATGGATAATCCCATGGCATACAGCAGTTTGTACTCTATGTAGCTTGCAGTTTAGGTTGAGAGTATTCCTCTCACTGTCACATACCCGTTTTTCTTTCTCGCTCTAGTGTGCCACATACTCCAGTTTAACATGGTTGTGATTATTTTGCCTGTGTAACTTACTGTCTAGTGAAGGCCAAGTAAAATGGCATTTGGCATGGTGAACCTGAGGCTTACCCAACGGTGTGAGCTAACAGCACACACGTGTTGAACTCCAGTCCGAGCTCTTTGCAGTGCCTTGCTCTGGGAGCACAAGGAACTAAGCAGCAGTTGCAGAAAGCTGCAGTGGTGGTGGAGAGAGTCATGCAGAAGTCAGCATGGACAATAAAACAGTAGCTGTGGGGGATGCCGTTTACTATTTGAGCGATGTTGGTGGATCAGCCTGCTACTGCTGCAGGTCACTACTGCAGCTCAGCCTGTGGACACTAGACCTGAGTGAGGAAAGAGGTAGGCAAGGAGTGGGAGGCAGAAGAGGATCCCTTCCAGTGCACAGCTGTCTGCTAAACGCTCTTTACTGTCCTGCCAACTGCAGAGTTCAGCTTTGGCTGACAGCTGGCGTGAGGCAGCGCAGAGTGAGTGGGTGCACCAGCCACATCGCTCGTTCCGTGCTGGAGGAGGCTTGACGTGTCAGCAGGCTTTCAGCCTGTGCTCGGTTAGCATCGTCAACCCAACAAATGTGGGAAACTATGAGATGAGTTCTTGTGCCGGTAGCAAGAGGCCTCTGCCACCAATGCCTTTTCTGGGAGACTTCCCTCCCTGCTATGTGACCCACGTAGGTCTGTAATAAAACAGGGAGAGCCAGGAGAAAGGAGCTGAGGGCTGGTGACATTGCCCAAGCATGCTGGGGTGGGGAGCGGTGCAGGCAGTCACATCACAAGCGGCCCTGGGAGGAGCAAGTCAAAACCTGGAAAACGAGGATAATTCGTCTTACACATAGCAGTGTCATAACTCCTCTCAGAGGGACCCCAAAGTAGTTTAGGGATTTCTTAGCAGAATTTTTTTTCCCATTTTGTGACTGTTGAAATGTTTCCTCCTTCAGTCTTGAATTACTCTGAGTGCTTCTCTTACGTTAGAGGCAGCTCTGTCTCTCAACCCGTCAGGGTAAGTGAGCAGTTGGTGGGTTTGCTTTTAGTTTTTTCCCTCCTCTTTGTCTTTTAAATGTCTTCTGAGCCATTGTCATCTTTAAAATTAATTATTAAAAACCCTTAGTTCCTTTATAGTTCAAACTTGCTACAAAAGTAAGATCCAAATTGCACTGTGCTCTGTGGAGAATTATGAGTGTGTGGTAGGGCTGCAGTTTCTGTTCTTAATAAAATAACTCTAGTAACAAAGGCATCTTTCCTCCAAGTAGCTTCCATCAATTATCCTTTTTTTTCCTTTGCTAATGTTAATAATTCAGTATGTGGAAGCAAAGCCTTTAAAGGGAAATAAACGCTTTGTGTCCTGACCAGTAAGATGTTTCTGAATTTAAATTCCCTTGAGAAATGCAGTCTGTGGTTTGTTGTTGGCCTGTGGAGTGGTCTCGGTACCTCTGGAGCATTAAGTGCAGCTAGATCGTGCTGCCTTAGGACACCCAGGGGAGGACAGTGCTGTCTGTCAAGTGCCAGGCCTTTGAGTGGTTTGTGTAAACTTTTTAGATTCTTTTATCCAGTCCTCTGGAAAAACCTTTTACTACTGCACTGTATATTACATTGCCTGCATTTCCTGTTAAGAGTACTTAGGGGAGGCAACAGGGCAGTAGGTTTTGCAGAGCAGTGATTACTCTGGGCTTCGATACCGGGAACCTTTTGACCTAACTGCCACTCAGGCCAAACACGTTGTATTTTTTAATCCCACATGGTCCATCCATCCCTGGGAGGCGGCAGAGGTGTCCTGTTCTTTGGCCTGAGCCAAGGAGCTGCTGGATACTTACTCATAGGTCTAAAAGATAGGTTTCATGTGGTGCTCCATCGTGAATTACGCACTGAACCTCTTTAGCACTTACTTTCATGTGGAAAAGTCATGCTGTGGTTGGGAGGTTGTGATGGCCAGCAGGCAGGCAGTTAAAACGAAGGGCTGAGATTAGGTGGTGTTTCTGTTCTGCCTCTGCCCCTGCCTTGCAGGTTTGCCTGGAGCCGGTTGTTAATTGCTGAACCTTTGAAAACAAGTTTACATATTGCCTGTGTGTTTTTTGTTTCTCAAGGCCAGCTCTGCCAAAATAGCCCCATTTAATCATTGTTTAGTTTTCAGACTGAATAATCTGTACAGGTATGGGTAGCCAATGGCTTAATTTCTGGTTGTTAAAATCAGGCTGTTTGGTTAGCCACAATTCTTGATTTCTTAATAAATTCCATGTGTAGAACTAGAGGCACAAAAATGCAGAGTATTAATTAAGAATCTTTTGGCCCTATTATTTAGTTCGTCCTTGGATTGGCCCACTTGTAATTACTACCCAGTTACTATTGCTATTATTCTTGTTTAATGAGATAATCCAAATAATCTCATTTCAGTTTCACAGATCATTAGATCCAGCACACTTATTAATAAGGCATTTGTGAGCTCTTTATGTCCACTCAGCTGTTTTCAGTCCTTCTCTTACCCTCTACTGTGGAGGGAAGAGACGTGCTGAACATCTTGTAGCTGGATATGTTTCTTCAAAGTATTAGCACTTGTCACTATATATTGTTTAAACAGCTGCTCCTTGTTGTTAATTACAGTAATAAAAATGTTGTACATCTTGGACAGAGGTGTTGACAAGTGGCTTGCACAAAGAAAGAACTGCTGCAGCCTCCCTCCTGCCAGAAAGGGTCACCTTTCCCGGGCAGGCAGCAGTGCGCAGCAGATGCAGCGCTACTTCGCTCCACTGACAGCAGGATGAGAGCGAGCAGGGACGTTCTTGTGCCGAGTTCGCAATGACAGTCAAAGGCGAGGAAGCACTAGGGGGACCATCTAGTTCATTGCTTCCTAATCTTTTTAGCCAGAATATTACCCATGCAGCCAATTAGGTGTTCTCCACTGGTCTCCCCAGAGCGTGTCAGTCACAGACGCGTGCCCCATGCCTCATTGGCTGTTCTTAAGTTCCTCGCTGGTGAGATGTGCCACAGATCAGGTACATCTGGCGGGATGGCAGGGAGTGTAGGTGTGCCCTTGGTTGAAGTATTGGCAGTGTCCTGTCACCCCACGTCTCCCATTGATACCAATACCTACATGTGCTCTCTAATACTGTGGCTTGGATTCTGCTTCTGCTTTGAGCTTGTAGGGGGTGCTTAGATACCTGTATGTTTGCTGGGACCATGTTATTTAGAGCAATAAGAATTCTCCAGAGGATTGAAACAAACAGCTATGTGTGGCTGTGCTTTTGTGCCAACAATGAAAAGAGTTTCAGTTTTTATGCTCACACATAGAACTAAATGCAAAGAGTAATAAATGCTTTGCTGCTGTCAACAGAGTGAACCTGTAACCCTGGAGGATGAGAGCTCTTCTAGTCATGTCAGTTGGCTGCTAAGTGTGATAGTTGCGGCGCTGGCACTGTCACTCTTTGTCACTCTGGTTTGAAGGCAGGCATTCGTTGCTGACTCTGAACAGCAATCAAATGGTGGAATGACAAAAGCACAAGGGTTAAAAAAACCAACCCTCTTTCATCCTTAGACAAGCTGGCATGGGCTGCCGGAGCCGCTGAGGTTGCTGTCTGTTCTGTGAGACTCCTCCCTGCTGCGTTACCCCCATCCGTCTGTGATACAAAGGGAAGGAGAGCTGCAGGGAATGACTGTGCCCTGGCCAACCACGCGTGGCACGCGGGCCATGGCCTATGGCTCTTGTACAGCTGAAACTTCTTACAAAGACAAGACCCAAACCGTTCTGTACTGGACAGACGATGAATTGGCAGTGTCCAGTGAAGTTATTCTTCACCGGGGAAAAATTCCATCTGCTCCACTCATGGTCACTGAGGGCCTGTCTTCACCACAACACTTGGGAGTTCAGCTCAAAGCCTGGCCTCTGGCTTGCCTGCGTTCACATGCAGAAGTCCTTAGCCCGATTAAGTATTAGCTCTTTATAAGGAAATGTGCCTTGAGGCTTGGTTAATGCTGCGGCGGGGACAGCTCAGGCTGTGGATTTCTCATTTGGTACCAGCCCTGCTTAAGCAGGATTTATCAGTCTCCTCTTCAGGCCCTTCTTCCTACACTTCCACTCCCTTTTCTGTTGGCAAGGTTACTGGTGCAGCAGGCTGATGTTGTCTCTCACTCCAGCTTATAGTTTGACAAGAAAAAAAAAATTGTAAAACAAGGTGAGGTGTTTATTTGGTTGGTTTAAAAAGAAAATTTAAAAAATCTTTTCTCTGACCTGGTTTACTACGCCACTGCGTGAGCAGCTATGCTAGAGAGTGGAGCAAAGTGGAGCAAATCGCTGCCTAAAAAGCGACAGGGATTGCATAAGGTTTGTTTTAATGTTTGGTGTCAGGTCCAACAACAACAGTGAGCTAATGCCATCTACATGTATGTTACAGTGCTGTCACTCCAGTTATGCAAAGGCAGCTGGCTCCAGGGTTGTACTCAGAGCCACTTGGAGCAGCTTCCTGGCACAACAATCACGTTATGCCAGTGCTGCCTAAACCTCCACACAAACCACCTACTGCATGGTGCAGCCTGAGGGTTTCTAACTCTCCTTGAGTACTCCCTTGAAGAGCAGGGAATGAGCTTAAGGGTGGATAATCCAAGCTAACACTGCAGTGAAAACAAGTCCCTTACCTCAAATATCACTGAAGACTCTTCTGCCTTCCCGAACCTCTGACTTCACTGTCCTTTAACAGCAGCTGATGTTCTCCTGGCACAGACTACAGCAGGGAAAATTAATTGCTCTGTAATGACAAGCCTCCTCTCAGAAACTGGCCTTCTGTTCTGTGTAAATGGACGGCAATCTGTAGCCTGTCAACAGACTTCTTCCTTTGGGGAAACAGCCTTGCAGTTCTCAAATTCCCCTTTATGCTGCTGACTATTGGCTTCTCTTCCTACCTCAAGATCTGCTACATTGCTGCACATTTTTTTCTCTTTAATTAATTTCTTTTATCTCTGTCAGGATACAGGGTAATTAAATGCTTCAGTATCTTGTCATAAAGATGCCACTTTTCAGAGGAATTGTCTTAATGAGCCTGTTTTTCTGTATAGCAGCGGCTCATCTGTTAGTCCAGTGTATATTTATAGAGCATGGCATTAGACAGAAAAGCCCATTAGATCGTTATACAAGTGGCTGAATCAGCAAACTGTATCTGCTGCTATCCTGTCAAAGCAATAACGTTAACATTATCAAAGTGATTAAAAGCCATTCATTCATTTTGCATCTGAGTTGACAAGTTCAGTCCTGTAGAGGCATAGCGTATGAAGCTGTAAGAAAGGAAATCATAGCGCTTAACCTAAAGATATACCAGTGTGTGACATGCAATCAAAACATGACAATTGAGTGAAATATCGGCCGCTTGCGTTCTGTCATACGGCAGGTTGTCACTGGCAAAGCGAAATCAGTTTTAGCCCGGGACCCTTTGTTAAGGATGCCCATCTTTATGTGGTGAGTTCAAAAAGCTGTGTGGGCTTGAACAGAGCAGGGTTTCCACAAAAGACGTCCTTCAACCCTGGGTCACCCTCCGGGAGCTCCAGAGCAATGGTAGTGCTGGTGGTCTTTCCTCGTGGGGTTACAGGGTGCGTTTGGCAGTGGGCTCCCCGGCTCTTCAGTCCCCCAGAGTAGCTGTTGAGGGCTGGGTGCTTTAGCTGCGGTTCTTGGCCTTGGCAGAGGTGTGTTGTTTGTCCGGTGTCCACAGAACAAGTTACAGGAAGGATAAACAAGTGTTGACGTTGCTGTCGTGACCTTTCCAAAAAAGCTGAGTGGACAGAAAGGTGCAATTCCTGGGGGCTGCCCTGGGAACGCTGCTCAGTTAACTCGCTTGCCAAAGGTGCAGCGTATGCAAATCCTTCCTGCGGGGAGGGTGTGACTGTGAAATGTGTGAAAGCTGGAAGAGCAGCCCTGTGTCTGAGAGGGGACTGACAAAGTACCTGTTGGCCGGAGGGGGAGATTTGCATGTCGAAGGCTCTGTTTTCCACTAACAAAAGTAAAGCAGCTTTGAGTTCTGCAAGGCAAATTGTGCATCGTGAAAGGAACAGGCAGCGGATGGGAAGGACAAGCCATTGCTTGGTGAAAATCCAACACCTGCTTTCGCTAGTGATCCCACCTACTCAGTTCTGATCAGCACATTAAAAAACCCACCCCAGTAACGATCCAGCGAGTTCCCACACTGGGGGACATGCGTTTAGCTGACTTCTTTTCCTTGTGGATTGTCTTAATTTGCTGATGTCTGTGTGGCCCTTTGTTATTGATTGATTTTAGCCACCAGTCTGTTGTGGTGAAGTGTCACGAACACTGTATGTCTGTTAGAAATTAACATCTTGTGGTGACATCTACACGAATGGGAGTGAGTTTCATGCTCTGTGTGCTTGTGCAATGCCTGTTCAAGGGCTATTTGCCCTTTTAATGGCTGTTGCGTGTACTACGCACTATTTATTCTTTTCCTACTGTGATGAAGAAAAGCAGCATTTGTTTTTGGCATTTTTTAACATGAAAATAAAAAAAGATGCAAACCTGCTGGTTGGTGTTTATCCAGGAAAGAATCGCTCCAGTAGGGCATCAGTGATATTCTCAGAGCCCATGAAGATAAAAATCCATGGAAACCGTGGGCGATTTTGACACTTCAGATATCTAACTATGAACTGCAACCTGGGAATCTTTCCCTTTTCTAGGTATGTGCTTTCTAGTCACTTGGCCACAGAGTCCTCCTGCTCACTGAATTTGTGTCCGCATCCGCACTCTTCACATCAAGAAAATTAATGCTGCTTGCTTAATTATCTTCACTAGCTTGCTAATACCAGTCATGCCTGGGAAACAATAATTTTTACTGATTTTGAGGAAAAAAATGAGGTAGTCACAAATAAGCAGCAAATTCAAATCATCAGGTAACTGTGAGGGTTAAAAGACAGAAATGATGTTTCATTTTGAGGAGTGAGGTTTGAATTTCTGGAGAGGATTTAAAAATGCACAGAATGAATGTTAGGTTTGGATGGATAAAGGTATCTCAGAAGAACAGTCTGGAAAAGAGAAATCTAATAGTGTTGCTTTCTGGGCAAAATCTTGGCGCTGATAGAGACACGAGGATGAACACCTGCATATTTTTTATCTGAGAAGGCAAATCTAATGATCTGTTATTGCTTTTTTGTCTATGATCTATCAAAAATCTGAGTATCCATTTTTATTGGTGATTTGCTTTGTAGACACCCTTTGCCACCTGGACTGTACTATAACAAAGTTGTATGTAGAGCACAGATCAATATTTCACTTTAAGTGTCTGCCACAAGAGAGCAGTGTTGGTGTAATAAGCTAGAGAGTGTGCCTCTGGTAGCTTAATTCTTCCACCAAAACGTACACTGAAGCACTGCAAGAGAAATTCAAACACAGTGCAACAAATCTTCTGGGAGCTCAGCAGGATTAAGGGATAAAAGTAATGAATGGTGCCTAATTTCAGGTATTAAGTTTCTTAGAGACATAATTGATAAACCTGTGGAATCTGTGAAATCTCAAGGCGTTTATATAAATTTCATCATGCTACAGATAATCTAACGGTGTTGGTTCCCATATTTGCGTGTGTAACTCCACTGATATTGGTGCTGTTTCACTGGTGTGCCCGAGAGTGTGATCTGGTGGTGCGTGCCTCTGTGCATGGACCCGCAGGGAGCTGCAGGTGGAGAGCGCTGGAAGGGGAGGTTGCTGCAGACCCTTCAGAGCTGAGCCTGGGCTCTGGGGAGTCACAGACTGGGAGTTCTCTGTGGGCAAATTGTGAGCTGGATCAGGCTCACTGGCATCCAGAGTCTGCTTCGTTTTTAACCATGTAGCTCAATCTACTGAGCTGCTTGCTGTTGGAGAAGCTCAAAATGAGTGCTTTGCTGCAGGTGCCCAGATCCCAATTATACTGAACAGTCAGGACTGTGCTGGTAGATCCACTGCTCCCTGCCCTTTCCTGGCTGGAGACCAGAGCTACAGCAGTACTTGAAACATATTGTTGCCAATTTGTCCTCATAAAAACCCAGCAAACCCCCAACATTTTTATTTGGAGAAATTAGTATGGATTAGTTTGGAAGTAATTAACCTTAATTTGTGTGCAGTTTCTTAATGAAAATCTGTCTCAATATTACAAAAAATAACTGCATTCAGATTGTGATCAAAATGACTAATTTTCACTGAAATGTATTAAAAATCTATTTCTATTAATAAAACTCAATACTAAATTTCTTAAAACATGTGCCTGATAGTTCCTGGCTTGAAAGCCCAGAGACTGATTTTAAAACTGCCACTTCTCTTGGTGCTGTCAATGCTCTGTTTCCATGTGATAGAAGACTTGCTATCTAAAAACGACAAGGCAAGTAGGTGTCAAAATGAGACCCAACAGAAGCCAGGCTTAGGCCTAAGAAAGCAGGGTGGATTACTGGAGACAAGATGTGTTTAAAAGGAGGCAAGGATGTAAATGGGGAAAAGTGCTAGGAAAAAAAATACTCTGATGAAAAATGATCCAGTCATGGAGCAACGTTTTAAGCTTGAAGTAAGTGGAAGAAATACAGCAGACTGCGTTATCTCTTGGTACGATAAAACATTGAACTTACCAGAAATAGATCAGCAGATAAATTGATCCATTTGGAGGAAACCAACAAAAGCAGTTGAGTGAGAGAAGAGAAAATTATGGGAGAGCATGGCTGTACTATGTCAGGGTGTGGTGGACTAGCCAGACCGCTGGCCGATCTCCATCTATCTGCTACTGGATGCAGAGGAAATGGCAGCAGAAATGCCACGTGACAAGTGTATGATTGCTGTTCTCCTTTGCCTGTTACTTTTCAGAAGACAGGTAGGGGAAGGGGTCACAGTATGCAGCATCTTGCAGGTGAGAATGAGAGCTGGCATAAAGTGTATCTGAACTGATTAGCCAAATTAGTGCACTTGCTAAAGTAGCCCAAACCAGGCTTTGCTTTGGCTAAAAATAGTGTCTTATCTAAATATGTGATGTATCTACTATGCCTTCCACTTCCGAAATATTATCGCAGCTGCAGTGTCCTGCATCCTAAATATAGATCCATTCATCCTACTGAATTTTCCAGTACAGTAGATGGATGCAGCAGCTTTTTTAGAAGCTGAAAAATAGAACAGGTTAAGGAAAATGCAATGCAGAGCCGCCATTCTGAAATACGGGTGCTTAACCCTCGGTAGCTGTTTCTGCCTTCAGTTTGGTTCTTATTTTAAGTAATGATTATACAGAATGTGTGGGGATTTTACAGTGTCTGGAATACCAGTGATGGTTCTGCCTTTTTCCAGCATACTGACAAGTGTCCTTGACACCCCTTTGGTAAAAGAGAGTATTTGACCATAGCCTGTGAGTCACACAGGACATGAACTGCACTGGCTACGTATTGCTGGAAGTTGAATCTGAATGTGAAATACATGCCTAGTATGCCTTGAGGTGAGACCAAGGATTTCCAGAACTTTGTAGATCTATGGCTTTTCATGAACCCTCACAAGCAGATTGTTTGGGATTTGTTTGGAGTGCTTTTTCACAGGTACGTGCAGAAACAAGGTCACAAAATCTTTTTTCTTCTGCTCATGTACTCTTGTCAGGACTACAGCCCCTGTCTAAGAGCCAATATATTTTCATAATTTAGGACTTCCCAGAATGACTAAGTCCATTTTTAAATTAAAAGTGTATGGTATTTTATTAATTTCTGTTATTAAATAATTGCAAACTCCTCCTTTGTTTTCTGTCTAATCAAAATTTCTTTAAGATTAGAAGCCTGTTGACAGAACAGGTGAGTAAGCTTCTATGTTTGGATTAAGCCTTTATGTGCAGATTCGTTAGAAGGTTTCTCATCGGCTGATAAACTGAGCAGAGTTCTTGATACACCCTGAATTGCTGTTAGATCTAGTAAAATGCATGTGAAATGTTGAGTTGGACCTAATGATTTGCCAGTTCTTTCCTGATTATCACCTTAAAGATTTGGTAGTGTTATATATGAGTGTAAAGTATAAGTTTATAGAAACAAGTTGCTTTTTTAAATCTGACCAGGGATGTACAGATCTTGAGGGACTTGCACATTAACAGTAAAGCTGCTGATTTCCCATAATCTTTACAGCCGTTTTCCTATTGGAAGCTCTGTGGATAGTAAGAATCAAGTTCTTAGGCTGCATTCCTAAGGCGACTTAGGACATAAAAATCCCGTGAATGGTACAGGGGGGAAAAAAGGTACTTTCTGACAGTTTGAACATCAAAATGCAGCTCCTCATGGTGGCCAAGCCAAAGCAGTCTTTAGACGCAGCTGTGGGGGGTGAACAGTGCTCAGAGTGGATTTCATGCTCGCACGTCCTCCTTTGTGTTGGTGAAAGGAGAGGCTCCTGCCCAACGTGGGGCGGCGGGGTGTGGATGCCGGTCCTCAAGTGGGCTGGCTGCGAGACTGCTGCTCTCCCCGCACTGCCTGCTCTCAGAGAGACACAATTTTGTTGTCATCTGCAATTTCAATGTTTTTCAGAGAGCTGAAAGTCCCTTGTAGAAAAGTCATTGTCATAAAAGCCAATTTTACAGGGAAGAGTTGTAAGAGCTCGCAGGCAGGTTGCTATTTTAGTCAGCTGGGATCTTGTGGGGCTCTTGCAACAGCTGGTTTGTTTGTGGAGGCTTTTAAAAATTCAGACTTTCATATAATTTTTCTAATTTTTTTTTGTTAGGATAAGAAGAAATAAAGGGAGAATCAGACTGAGCATCTTCCCTAGGAAGTAATGAATTTAGCATCTTAAGCCAAGCTGTTCTCATAAAAACTGGATTTAATGATGATTTGCTTTCTGAGGGACCAGATGGGTTTGATGCCTGTTAGAAATTTGTCTTTATCTTCTAAATCTCCAGGTGTAACCTCTGACCCTTCTCCTAGGCATCCCTTTGCTGACAAACCTGAAATCCCAGTTGTTAGCTACCTCTCTCAGGTTGTTTTCAATTCCAATTCCTTAGCTTTTGGGTGAGCTGGTAAAACCTAGGTCCGTTTTTCTGTTTTCTGTTGAGAAGGGCACGCTGCCATTTTCCAACAATTCGGCATTCTCAGCGAGTTCTGTTTCGTAATCACCCAAGCTAACACTCTGGAAAACAGATTTGGTCATTTCTTTCTTAAAAAGCACCTCAACGTCTTACCACAATTACCTCCAGTAGCTCTGTGGCAGTTTCACAGTTATGACAATCATTAGGAAGGTTCATTATTTCGTTCTTTATCGTACTTGTGTTTAGTCAGACATTAAATACACATCGCTCCCTGGAACTCCACAGCTCTCTTTGTGCATTGTGTGACCCCATACCTGGACCTTTAATCAGGCTGTGGGAGTGCGCTTGTATCGCACTTCCTGAGATGAAGAATAGGGCTCTGTAGGAGAAAGTGACTCAGGATCAAAGATTAATAATCACCCTTTTGTTGTTGCTTTTGCCATTTCTCCATTTCAGAATAAAAGGCATAGGATTTGAAGGGAGGGAAGGTAGACTTCCAGGCAGCATGATTTATTCCTTACAGTATTTTTAGATTTCTTTCAGTATGTGAGTCAAAAAGCTAGAGCTTGCTACAGTCAGAACGGTGGGATGTCTGCTCACCACTGGCTCGGCGGTAGAGCTCCGCTTGCTGCCGTAGTGTTCCTGCTCCTAAAGGCACATCTGGATCTGAACTTTTGCAATGCTTTGAGCTGGGCTTCAGTTCAGGTTTCAGTTCAGGCCAGTTGTTATTTGCTGTTACAGCAACTACAGGCCCTTGCTGAGATCAGAGCTTCCTTTTGCTAAGTAGTTCATATAAATTAAGAGATGGGTTCACACTATGAAGAAAAAGGACAGAACAAGAGTGCGAGAAAGGAAACACGATTTTCCTTTGTGTATTTGTAAGATGACAAGTGAGTCTGAAAGCTTATGAAATATTTGGGAACTGAACCTAGGTGTCCCCAGGCCAGTGTTCAGTCATAAGATATCCTTCCTCTGGTTTGGTTTTTTTTATTTACTGCATGCTTGGGATGAGGGTAGAGTAAAATAAACCCTGCAGCTCCTTTGGGTGTGTTTGGCAGCTCTTTCATGAGCTTCCTGCTGTAGGTGCTTCGCTTTGCCCTTGGTCCCCATTCCTGTACATTGAAATTTCACTGCAAAATTTCAGTGCTGCAGTAACAAAGACATTCTGAAAAATGCCAAGTGAGAGAGTGAAGGTCTCTGCCTGGGCTTTTACCCTGCCAGCGTTCGTCATTTTTGTCTGCAAGTAAAATGTAAACCTGAGGGGTTTTATTAAACTTCCCTGTTTGCTGTGTTAGGATAGTTCTTAGAAAGAGAATCATTTTGGCTGTTAGCTTTGTGGAATATAATCCTGAACTGGATATTGCTAGTTTTCATGCTTTTTTACGTATTTCATACTATTCTCTTCTCCCTGCCACCCTTCCCTTCTTTTTTCCTTAGCAGCCCTGAGTCATGGGATTAGGCCAGACTGCCAGATTTCATCTGAAAATTAAAGGCTTCCAGTTCTCAATAGGGTGGTTCAGGTCTCAAGAGCGCGAACCTAGGGCCCAGAAAACAAAGAATCCCAGATATTTTTATTTTTGTTACTCAAAACATTTAAAAAAATTTTTTTTTGTTTTTTAGGGACTGACCCAAGTTTGACTATTCTGGGGTGGTATACTGTGGTGTATGTCCCATCTCAACGCAATGACTGCAGTACAGAGATATGCGCTGGGCTGTGACCCCTTTATTTCATAACACTGGGGGCATGAAGCAGGCACTGGGCTTTGCTGGCAAATGTCCTTGACACAACTGTGCTCCACCACAGGGCACTGAACCTGTTTTAGCAGCTTGTCCTTCACGCAGCAAGCCCAGGCAGGGTGGGCGAAGGAGGGGGAGAGATGTTAGGAGCAAGGAGCAGCCTGGTGTGGTATCTTTACTTTCCTATGCACAACTGATAAAGCCAAACTGCAAATTACATCAGCTGCAGGGGGTGAAACTTTGGCAAGACCAGACCATGGTGTTTGTATAAAAATGAGGGAAAGCTATGAATGAGTGCGTTCAGGGAGCGAATCCAGGCTGTGCGTCTTGCCAAGACAGTGGAAATACCTTTTTTTCATAGATGTCTTTTTAGTCGAGTAATAAAGGCAACCTCAGACAAATGGTTTCTGTTTCCATTCATCTAACGTACATATTTTAAGACTTACTCTTGTGGGAAGTTTTACCTGCCTTAATAATGCCTCTTTTATTGTTGTCTTTGTCCTGTGTGTCCCCTGTCACTGAGAACAGTGTGCCAGGATAATGGGAATTGGGGCATGGATCACCTCACAGATGTCAGTGGGAATTATGTTCATGCATCAGAAGGAAAACTTCAAAATGTTAGAAACAAAGATATTCTTGATCTCCAGTACATAAAAGGTGCATTATATTTAATTTATGTGGTCATCTCACGTTGTCCTTACATCCTCACGGTATCAGTGAGGGATAAACTCTTCCTTCCAATTTACCAGACTAAAACCACAATAGCTGTGCTGAAAGTGTACCAAACCTGACCTGGAATATCCGCTAGTGTTGTGTCTCCATTAGCACAGATTATAATCTGAACATTGTATGTGACCGGAGATGCAGAGTAACAGCCTCCCGACAGCGAAACGAGTACTAGTCTTTTTTCCTGCTGTTTAAGACTTTCCCAGGGGCTAGTATTGTGGCTCGTCAGAGAACACCCTGAATGCATCTCACGTAGACCAGCAGGTAAACTGACTTAATTTCAATAAATTGGCTTGGAGAAGCAGGAACAGCAGGCAGTCCTTTGCTAACCTTGGAGCCGATTAGTATGAGAACTATGTATTAATCTCAGAAGGTGCCTGATAACCCAAAATGAGTTCATACCATCACCACTAGTAGAAAATAAGATCTTGGAGAGACATTTTGGGATAGTCACAGGTAGGCTCACTCAATCATAACACCAGTCATCTCTCTAGTTTTATATACGTACACCAAAACCAGACTTTGTCTTGCCTCTTCCTCTGACTTGGTGACACAGTCTCTTCAGCTAGAGAACAAGGCAATGACATCTTTTGAACTGGGCACCTCGACAGGCCCTGTTCCTTTTGCCAAGGGTTTCAAGGAGATGCTGCCTGCCTTCCACATTTACTGGCAGAGCCAGGGACACTCCAGTCCCACTAGTGTCTTTTTAAATGCGATGCGCTAGGCTTTGTGAGGGGTGCCTGTGCTGGAAGAAAACTCGGCACTGCACAGGTAGACTTTGGCAGAGGGAAAGCTGAGGACTTCATACTCAGTGGCATCAGGATAGCTACCCCAGAGCAGTCTGCTCCCAAAACAGTCGCCAGGACTCCTTGACTTCTCATAGATGCCGACAAGTCAGACCTATATAATGAGTGTTGATGGTGTGTTTGCGTTGTGCTGTGAAGAGGGATGAACTTTGATGGGCTCCTAAAGTGATGGTAGAGGTCCATGTGGGGAGCAGATACGCTGTCAACTTGAGCTGTTGTCTAGACAGCTTGTTCCACTGAGCGGGAGGGTGGTTTTCTGATGACGAGCTCCGTTTTGCCAGTAGACCTGCGTGTGTACACTACAAGTGTTTTGCTGTGACAGTTTCCCGGACGAGTGAAGTGGTTCTAGTGTACAGAAAGGCTTGAACCTCCTTGTCTCACAGCATGCAGTATTTTATTTTTCCAGAATTTTGTAATGAGTATTATCTGCACAGGAGCTATCAGCTGCCTAGCTCTGATCTCACCACTCCCTTCCTCAGTCAGAGGAGGCATTAGGAGTCTCCTATCTATATCAAATCTGGTTCACAAAGGCAAAAATTACTGTTGGTCGTGGCAAGGAGTTTTCAGACTGGCTGAAAACACTCTTGTAACTTTAACTAGGACACTAGCGCCTGGGTAGCTGCTTAAAGCCCATGATAAAAAGCTGTTGGCCGGCGTTGATACATATTACTGAGTCTGGACCGTAAGCTTTAGCTTCATTGCATACAGCTCCTGCATATTTTCCTCTCTCTATAAGGCCCGGTGGTGCACTAAATGCACATCCGTTACTCACCTGATCTGCACGCCAAGTTTGTTCACAGAGAGACCATTTTCCATTGGCTTATTAGAGGCTGCACTGCAAAACTTTATAGGGAAGAGGATGTAAAAATTAAAACTAGTAGCAAATGAGGTTTTCTGGACTCCACTCTGTAAGGGTCAGTGTGTTCCTTTATAAACAGAGATTGTGAACTTTGGGCATAGGAAACTGGGAAAAATGCCAGTACGGGATAGAATGAAGATTAATGCAGGCAGCTCCTAGGCAAGTTTTCCACATTTCCTTTACAGGATGTCAATATGCTAAGATTATTTATGAATTTATATAGGATATTATTATAAAGGCTGCCAGTAAAGACTCTCCTTCTTAAGCTTAACTGAAGCAGTTCTTATGTTTCAGTGTGAGGCTTCTCCTGCACAGAGCGGCTACTGTGCTGAGCTGTGTTCACGTGAAGAGAATACATTTCTGAAGGGATTATGCTGATATTGCCCAACTTGTTTCCCTTTAGGCTTAAGCTAGATTTAAATTTTGTCTTGTGGATGTGAAAAACAAACACTTTGATTTGCTGAATTGCTTCCTGTTCCCAGGAAACATTTTCAAATAAAGATGAAATTCTGTTAACGCTCCTTTGCTCACACTCCTAAATATAGGGGTGAGCTCCTATGAAGGGAGACAAGTCTGTCACATTAGGATAAATATTAGCACCTCACATGTACCATGTCCCAGTTTTCTAGGTATGCTCCAGTTTTTCCATTGTGGCCAATTATGTTTGAAACTAGTGGTTCGTCCCAGTTTCACTAAAATACCACATTACATTTATGAAGTGCCTGTTATCTCAAGTTCTTTCAGCATTTTACAATTGGCAAAAATATCTCTTTACCTGTACAAGCTGGTGGGAGATAGAGGTGGCAACTGGAAATGGAATTACAAAGACAATAATACCCATAGAAAAAAAGAATTATGGGACTTAGAATTGTTAGAATTAATGGATAAGTTTGAATCTACTTGTGTTTTACAGCATCTGAGATCAAACACTGAGTCAAAGTCTAGAGGAGCAGAAAATGTTAAGATTTTTTCTTTATATTTCTGTCAGAAATATCTTTGATTTCAGGACAAAAAACCTGATGAGTGTTGCCAGGATTCCCTGTGGATTTCTATTACGTCTTCTAGTAAAAATCCATTGTTCTAATGACTTTTAACTACGGGGTTTCTTCACTTTTGGTCGATTTTATCAGCTTAATAAGAAAGCTACTGTTCTGTCTTTTTGGCAGGCTGTGTCTGCCAAATGAAAGTTCCCCACAAATTAATTAAAGATTATTTCCTGCTTTGCCTGGCATTCCTCAGTAATAATGCCAGTTTTTTCAGAATTCATGCATGATCTTATCAGTGAAAACCCTGTTGAGCAAAAAAATCCCAAAAGCTTGTCGTAAGTGTATCTCTGACTCTGTGCTATTCAACACAACACAGTTCTATTTCTTATTTTCTTTATTCATTGGTGAGACAGGATTATGTTTAATCCTCTCAACAACCTCGTATTTGTGATGTGCTGGCATCTTTTCTCTGTATTGTGCTCTGTCAATTATTACAGAGGCTGTTAGAGAAATGAGTATAGGACATTTCAAATTGTTGAGCTGGCAAATGTTTACTCCAAGTAGCTTTTGATTCCTATGGAAATTCCAAGGGGATTTGAATTGGTCCTTTGCTCTTTGCCTTGCATGTTAATATTATGTCACGGTGTTTCTGACAGGGGTATACTAAATATTAATGTCAATGAAGCTGTTAGATGAAAAATGCCACCACATGTAAAGCAACATGTTTTGCAAAGCACAAACAAACTTCATAAATTATCCACAGTGTAACCATTCTTTTATAGCTAAATTTCTCTACTGCCCCCATAGGAACAGCGTTATCCCACTTCAGAGATACTAGCAATTGTAGGTGGCCTTAATGCAGCTATAAATGTTGCATCGAATTATTTTCAGCTTGAGATTTGAAATATTGTTCAGCAGAAATGATACGGCAAGATGCAGAAGGCCAACAAGGAGGTGGGTGAATCCATTGAACTCTTCCCCCTCCAGGCCTGTGGGATACAGTTAGAGCTCAGCAAATACTGTGCAGCTCTTTCCTGGCAACCTCCTTCTTTCAAAGGTTGGACTGGTGTTCTCTGCAGAACAATCCATATTGCTCCTTCATTCAGAAGTTCTGCATTGTTCTGAACCTACCCCTGGGTCCTGATGCCTATCAAAATCCGGTTGAAGTGGACTTCCACTCAGTGGGTTTTGGTTTTCAGAACTGGACGCAGAGGAAGGGAAGCAAGACAAAAGCGTTAGCTAATAGTCAGGGCACTGCACTTGCACACACTCAGGAGTATTACTCCTTATAGTGAGGAGGCTGCATTTGCCTCTGAATGGTGACTCACCCTGAGGATAGGTTACTTGCTGTCTCTTTTCTTGCTTCTTGCCTATCTAGTCTTTTTAAAGACATGTACTCTTCCAAACAGGAATGAGCTCTCAGTACGTTTTCATGGCTGAGATGCTGTTGTCAGCAGCATCTTGACTGCAGTTGAGCTCTGTAGTCACTATAGTAGCGCATGTAATAGCCTGCTCAGTCTCCGTGCTGCTAGGAACTGTGGATGTGTTGCCATCCCCGAAAATATTATTTGAGTTCTCCCTCTTTTCCCAAGGTTGCTGTTTATCTGGGAAATGGCGTTGGGGTTTTTTTTATTCTTTTCATTTTTTTTTTCTTGATTGGTAGTAGTTTTTTGTTCTCTGTGGCAAAGCAGACTTTACGTGGCAGTGGCTGCCCCTGCCCTGCTGGATCATGTGCTTTTCTCTGTGAGCTTCAGCAATCTGGCCACGGAAGCCACCTAAGAACACGTGAGTTGGCTAATGCATAACTAGTTTCTTTCAGCTGTTCTTCCTGAGGCTCAGTGCAATTTGTTGTTGTTGGGTTTTTTCTTTTTTTTTTTTCCAGGACTTCAGTGCTTTCATTTTCTTTATTGCTTTGAAATATAGGACCTCTTGGATCATTGCATCCAGCCTGCTGCTATCACAGGTAGAGCAGCATTCAGTCTCTTTCCTAAACCTGACAAGTTCTGTCTTAAAAGCAGTTACAATTACTCCCACTGGAATGCTGTTATAAAACCTGCATATCTCACACTTGTAAGTATTATTAGTTTGCCTGCACTGGTGCAGGTGGGACAGCAGAAAGCCATACTGAACACGCAGCATGTGATGGAGACAAGTTGTTCTGCTGGTCTTATTTCCCCACTTCCCTGAAAGCCATACAGTAAGCCAACAAAATATTCTGTAATTTTGCCAATGTAGCCATATGAGATGCGGTGTGGATTCTTTTGCACATTCTTAGCTGGCATACTGTATCATCACAGCTCTGTAGAACAGACTGAGCCTTATCTGCAGATTGCACCTGCGTTGTTTTTGGAAGCTGATTCAAGGTATGCGTCAAACTGAAGGCAGGATTTACTTCAGGTCAGCTGTGGGAATGAAGGGGATAAGGGAGGAGAAAACTTAGGTCACTGGCAGGTGTAAAGAGAGAAGTAACGTTTGAGTGCCTCAGGTCACCTGTGAGAACTGAGAAATGTCACACAAGGGGCCTGGGGAAAGAACAGCAATTTTTTTTACTTGCAGGTAAAATGGAGATACTGTGGAGATGCTCTTTGGCCCCCCAGATCTTTTTGCCCACTGCCATGTTGCTGGTATGGGCACTTTGACCAAATGGGACTGGTAACAAGCTGTTATCATGTCCTTACCTGCCTCAGCTGTAGATTTGATTGCTGTCACAACCGGATCCTCCTCACTCATGTGATTTGCTCCTGGTAAAAACGGTAAGTCTGGTTTTTTAGACTGTCTCAAATAATCTGATGTTCCCCACAGGAGGAGGACAGCACTTCACCAGGTAAGTTGCTGAACAAATTTAGTTACATTGATACATCTTCCTGTGAACAAAGCCTTAGCAGATGCTTAAGCTTAAATTTTTCTAGAAAACACAGACCGTGACCTTTGTTATGTGTCTGACTCCTCTTGTTCCTTGAAGAAGCCTTTCAGAGCTCATTGCTTCAGGGAATGGGAAAGCAGGAAGTTGATCAACAACAGTTTTCTCACATCGATTTTCTGCCTCTTTAGATGACAGCTACTTTCACTGAAGAGGCTTTTCTGCAGGAGCTCAAATGCAGGTGCTAGGAATGACATTCCTG
>NW_010391668.1:7137-13116 GCF_000710305.1 Buceros rhinoceros silvestris | reverse complement strand
TCCTGCTTAGGCAAATATCAAAACAAGAGGATTTTCAAAGTGTAGAACAAACTCAGGACTTGTAAAACTAGCAAAATTCAAAGAATGTTGACAATCTCTCTTGCGTAAGGGAGGAGCTGTATTTTGTGTTCTGTTCCCCCTTGTCTGAAAGCACTTTCCCTGCTTTTCACTATGAACCTGCTCTTTGCTCTCAGGTCATGAGGCATCCCTTGGGAGACACGATTACGAACATTTGCACTTGTTGTGCCAACATATTGCACTGATCGCTAGGGACAGCTGAGCTTGCCTCTGAATTTGAGGAGGCTGCATCTTTAAAGCACCCACAAGAATGAACCCTGGACATAGAACCACAGCTCATCCTGGTACCACAAGATGTTTTCAATCACCATATGTGCTAGGGGTGCCCAAAATACACAGTGGAATTTGACCGAGTAAACTTTAAGGAGAGCAAAATTGATGCAAAGTTCCAAAACTCCTCCCCCATGTACCTGATACCTTTCCCAGCCATGGCCAAATGTTCTGGAAGATGCATAGCACCGATTTTCTTGTAGGAGAATGGAAATAAGTCAAGAGCCCTTTCGTATGCTGTGAGACAGTTGAGACTGTGAGACCCTAATGCTGCAGGCATCAGTGTGCGTGTGTGTTACTAGGTGACATCCTTGTTGGCTTCGAAGGCTGAATCTACATAAAGTTGAGCATGCACTTCAGTGTCTCCAGGACTGGATGGAACTTTGGTTGTCCCAAGGATAAATTTAGAGAAATCATGCTCTCTCTGCAGCACATGAGATAAACTACACACTGACTTGAGTCAGGATGAAAAGAACTTCAAGCAAACATGGGCTTTTGTTTTGACCCAGCACCGACTACTTGTATTTAATTGGCTAACTTCTTTCAGTTCGATGCCTCTGTGAACTCAGGTCAGTGACGTGATTAATCAATATTACTTAGGAGGGTTTGAGACTTATTACTTAAAAGGGTGGATTGTGCTATATGTTAGTAGTAACATAGTAGTAGTAGTTAGTAGTAACTTATATTAGACAAAGAAGGATTCTGAACAGATTCATGGCAAACCATTGCCTTTCATTCAAACAGATAAATCAGTCGCATGTCCTTGTGTCTCTGTCTATCCATCTAATCACGCCGATGTTCTCCACAGTTGCTGCGTGCTTCCAGAAGGTTTTTAGAAATGAGATTTTAATATACTCCCTTGACAGTGGCCAGGGTGTTCCCACCTCCCAAGGAATTGAAGTGAAGGTAGTGGTTATTTTTTAATTCACATCTCGTTGGTGTAGAATATTTTGGATGTGAGATTTTCTGTAAGATGTCATAGATACTTTAATAGGCATTTACAGCGTGATTCAGCATTAAGTATTCACAAGGAATTGTTTGCTTGTCACAGCTGCGGTAAAGCAGCAGTGATGCAATTGAGAACAGTATTAGGCTGTTACCGTAATTCATCCTGGGTTCTTGGAATGCTGGAGCATACTGGTTATCAGGATGCATGGCTTTTATTCCGGACTGATGCAAAATTAATTACAATTCCTGATGTTGTACGTGCAGCTGTTTTCCCTGGAGAAAAAGAGAATTTCATTGGGGCAAAAATTTAAAAAGATTAGGGAACTGGCACTTGTGTTTGCAAGAATCTGAATAACTTTACAGGTAGAACAAGAATCAAAATCTTTAATGGTCCAATTCCTAGTAACGAGTTAAACTCCGAGAGGAAATCATTAGACATGTCCTTCTTGTGAACAGGAATTAATAAAATGTAATCTTGGGCTATAACATATTTTAATTAGCTTAATATCTCTTTCTGGTATATGCTAGTTTCTATAAATATTACTTGCATATGCAGTTCTGCTAAGGAAACTGGTATAATCTTGAATTCCAGTCATGTTTCTCTTAGGCAATTTTTTTGTTATTTTTTTTCCCTTCCCAACAGAATGCAGTCTCCATGCTGACCCCGGTTATTAGATTATATTTTAGCCAAACTGGTTACTCTACCCAGCTAATGAGGGAAAATGACATTTAACTTCAAAGTTGGCCATTTAATAAAAAGAATGTAACAGTAATTTGTACCCTCCTCTGTCCATGAGGCTGCCACGAACCATTCACAGCTTTATTTGTCTTTGGGACATTGGCATTGACACACGTAATATGAACTGCACCCTCTCTTGTGCCCAAGATGCAGTAGGAGCTGTGTATGAGGAAAGTAAGAGTCACTGTAGAAACAGCCACTTACAGGTGAGGGAGAGATGAACTAAGCGCCAGAAAGATGTGAGATGTTAAAAGCCAAGGTTTTGCCTTTCTTGAGTTCTCATTTATTGTGCGCAGCAAGATGTGGAAATAAAGAGTTTGAGGAACAGCTAGTTAATGTGGGAAGGACTACTTAATTCCACAGTGTTTATTGTGCCTGATATTTCTCCTTCCACACTAAACCCTGGTCCTGTTAAGTCTTGGTTTTCCTGTAGAATAGTGGAAGTATTCTTCACAATCTCTAGTGTTATATCAGTTTTTATCATTAGTGATAATGCAACTATCATAGTGTATGAAGAATGAAAAAAACCCCAGACTTAAAGAAAATGACTGATTTGGAAGTCTCATTTTTTCAGTCTTTCAGCGGGTTAAAAGGCATACAGCATCTCTGACAGATGCAATGCTATTGCAGCAATGGGCAAGAGAGTCACATCGTCAAGCAGACAGCTCTAGGATCACCTTCTTTGCCACTTCTGCTGATGTGCCCTTTAATGCCCTTGCATGTCGTACACTTCCTGTGTACACGTCTGTAGTTCAGATCTTCCAAGGGGAAACATGGCCATGCAAGGAACAACAGTTCACTTCAATAGGCTGTCAAGGTGGTAGAGATGAGCTGAAAGAGCTCAACTCTCCTGGTGTTCAGCACTCTTTTCTTGGTGTGATAGAAGTGCTTGAACTCAGGACAGAGAAGAGATCTGGACCAGGACTGTAAGACAGCTATAAATTTTCAGAAACAAAGACAAGCTGTTTCCAAAGGGAGCACTATGGCTACTGAATCTTGTTTATTTATTCTCTGAGTAGTTCTTTGAGATGTGATACAGGATTGCTCCATATGAGGAAAATATGGGTGAAATGGGGTGAAAATAAGAGAAGAGACAAAGTTTTATGACTTTTCCTTTCTCTCTGCACTTCAAATCTGAAGTTGGATTCAGTGGGAAGGAAGCACACTTAGCCTTTCAACTGGGTAGGACCTTAACAGGGGCTTTCCTAGCTGAAGTAATACGCCCTCCAAATGCACATGTTGATGAGCTGTAGTGGCTTTTTGGAACCAGTAATCTACACTACTTCATTCATTGTAAATAGTATAATGTTTTGCATTTAGAGAGTGCATTTCAGCCAGAGCTTTACAAATACTCATTAAGCCCCGAAACACTGCTCTGGAATAGATGAATAAATTATATGGGGAAAGTAATCGTTAGAAACTGTGTTGTTTTGTCAAATGGTGCACAGTTTTCATGTAACCAAGGACTTAAGTGCAGCAAGTCCTTGACACCTATTTTCACTTTCCTATATGAATATTCATTTGGCTTAAGTTAACATTGCATCCCCACATCTTACCAGAATTAAAATTCATCCTCCTCTAATGGAAACTGTGCTGTCTCACTGCTACAGACAATGGTTGGCATTAGATGACATTGTCCTTTGTTTCAAATCTATGGGTAGAATTCAGTGGTTAATCAGATGCTGACAGCAAACACTCACGGTTTCCTTTACATCCATGAGGCCATACAAAAGACAATTGATACGTGGCTAGCGTAAGATTCACTCTCCACATTCCAAGCACACTGGGCTTTGTCAGTATACCAATACACAACTGGTCATTGTACGTTGCCTTACTTAAGGGTTGTGTTTATTTCCCCTAGTGCAAAATGGTTGTGTGCTCAATTACAGACATATCTTAAATACATTTATCTTACACATATCTATAGATCTTACGCTTGGCTGGTGCTACATTTTGTTCTCTAAATCCCTCTGGAATGTTAAAACCCGAAGAAGGGATTCTTCCAGGGACATACTAAATGGTTATTAAATGGTTTCTTCTAAAAATCCAGCCTGAATCTGATCCACTTTGTTACTCTCCTGATGTTTCTCATTACTTCAGCATCAGCTTAAGTGAAACAAGTTTAGCGAGGGTGCTCATATTAAGAAAAAAATAGCCACAATGGTATAATTTTTGCTAATTTTCTCAGTGTAGCTAATATTTGAATGGCTGAAGTTGTAGGTGCACTTGATTCTGCCATCAGGTTTTATTACATTGGAACTTGCATGTTCACAGAGCTGAGGGTAAAAGCCTGCAATATCCTAACTCGTAACTGCTTTATGAACTGTATATACAATGCCTGTTTATCCTCATTCACAAGCAACAAAATAATCTTAGACAAGTAAATATTCTCAAAACAGCTACAAGTGAAAATTGCAAAGCTGATTTCCCATGTACCACATTAATTCTTTTCCAGAGCTTATATGACAGTATCGTCATCAATACCATCAGCTGTTTTTTCAGCACTCCAGAAGAATGTAATGCTGATACAAGGTGGAATTTTTAAGGTGATTTTATCTGATTTGCTTTAGCAGTAACAACTCCCAAAACGGAGCTGAGTAATGACCTTCATTTGAGGCATTTCTTGTGGAATTCACCAGCAAGCGGAGAGAAGGCTGAAGTGAAAATGCTGGCTTGTGATCAGCCTCTAGAAATGCCTGGGGCCACCACTGCTACCCCAGCAAAGCTGCACCCTCCACTGGGAATTAGCACATTCCCTACAGATTTGCATATAATGGAAGTAGTTGTGATAGTTTCTTAAAAAAGCCTTTGTTTTCACAGTGCCTTTGCCAAACCTGAGCCAGAAACGTGTCATCTAAGGAGTCATTTATGTATTTAAAAATGAGTACTGCTTTTACACTGTTGCCATGGGACAGCTATAGCAGGAAATGAACAAAACACCCACGTAATTATTGTTGATGGAATGCAGTTCCAATTTCATCAAGTGTAACCCCTATGTGATACGCTGTTAAGGCAGCCATCAACATCTCGATGAATGAACTACCGATTCGAGAAGTATGCAGTGCCCCAAAGAAACGCACAAATGTTATGCTTGAAAAACAGAAGATGTGAAAGACGTCTCCTTGACTGAGATGATACGGGAGTAATTATTGCCAAGTCTCTGAAGGACAATTAGAGTTGGTTTTTATTAAATTTTCCTGGTATGATTGACATTGAAATGGAATGAATCAATATGTAAATCCAGATTACAGTGATCTACTAAGATATTCAGAAAGATGATCCTTTACAAAACAGTGTGTGGAAAAACTCTACAGTGCTCAGAAAACCCCCATAAGTTTATAATTTTGCACACTGCCTTGCTTTTGTTCTTTTTTTTGTATTTAATCTGCTTTGCTACTATTTAAATTAGAGGTCTCTAAGAAGTGGGATATAATTCATCATTTTTAGAGATCACATCCATTAGGTATCTAAATAATCAAAGTTATTTATAACAATGTTTTCTAACAACCTTAGATATTTATCCATTAATAACAATGGCAAGATGTCAACGTATAAAACCGAACCAGGTGTAACAATATTCCAGTTTGTTAAATATCAGGATATAACTTGCTGAAATACATAATTCTCCCTCCTTAATTTCACGATTCTTTACTTCACTGATCAAAAGGAAATCTATTTCAGGTGGCTTTTATTGTGAATTTGTAACAAATCTCTGTATATTTAGAAGATAACATGGAATAGTCCTACTTCCTCCCTTGAGAAAGGAAGTCTCAAATAAGACAGAATAATTTTTTGGAAGGCAGATGAAGTGCAGTAAATGAAGAAGGTTTCTTTACATTTATATTTGATTTATATAAAATAATGAAGTTCACTAGAAATCATTTTTGTACCAATTGAGCCTCTATTGTTTACCTATTTCAATATGCATATTTTAAAAAGCAGGA
>NW_010391668.1:4387-7083 GCF_000710305.1 Buceros rhinoceros silvestris | reverse complement strand
GCAGGAATGAAAAGTGTGACACAAGTTTAAGTGCATTAAATCACTGAACAATACTAAGCTGAGGAACCCTCTCTGCTGGTCTTTGCTGTGGAATTCCACAGAACTACACAGACTCTGGAGGAATGAAAACTATATAAGGGTTAGAACAAGCATCTTTTCTTTAGCACCTTGACTTCAATCAGATTTTCCTTGAATCCAATCAGATTCAAGAACTTGCAGAAAGCTCTTCTTTTTGTGTCTGTGTTTTAAAAGCTACTTATGCCATTTTGTTATTCAGAGACTCCAGAGCCAAGTTTTGGGTCGTGCAAAGCAAATGATGAACAAGCTTCAGGAGGAGCCTGGATAGTGAATTCAGGGGTCTTTGAGTTTCTTTAAAGAATTGTCTCAGTGAGATTACTGGGCATATGTAACATTCTGCTTGGCCCAGGGGTGGTATGTAGCTGCAAGAAAAAGGCAAACATGGTAACGGTAGTTGCCAGAGGTGCTGGAAAAAAGATAATACCAGTTATGGGCTGTTACACAGGATGGTGGACTCAAAGCTGGGGAAAAAAGCTTTGATGGGAATACAGAAGTGAGGTATGTCATGTTGGGGAAAGGAGGAAAGTGCATAATCTGTGAGGAAACCTCAGAGAATTCAACTGCTTGATTTAAAAGGTTAAAGCTTCTAGTGTTAAAGGTCAGAGATGCCCATCCTTCCATCTGTTCCATTCCGTAAAGAAGGATACTGACTCTGAGCGCCTGCTTTAAAACAAACCACAAGTTGGTAGTCACAGGTAAATATTCGCTGAAGACCTGAGCGTTTCTCAGTGCTGCCAGGCCCGCAGTGTCCTTTGCCAAAAAAGTAAGAAAAAAACGCCTTAATTGTAAGTTCAACTGTTCATTATAAAAATCTTAATTAAATTTCTGGAAAGGATCCCGTAAGTGACTTTGGCACATCATTGTTCTTTTGTTTTTCTTCCTTCCACAAGTAACTTGACCACTGTGCAGCCATTTAACTATCGCTACTTGTGTTCAGAATGCTAAGACGTGTGTGTCACGACAAATTATGACTATTTGTTACTTGATTATTGATTACCAAATATAACTTAGTACAAGGATTCTAGGTGTTAGGTGTGTAAATTATTGGGACTTTGTGAAATGCAAAAGAGAGCAAACAAAGAGAAGTGATGGGTCTGTGTTAAACATACTAATCATAAAAGCTTGTGTGACAGAAAATTGTAAATTGCCATAGTCATCAGGAAATGTATTCATTCATTTTTGCTTTTGCATGCGTTTTTGTGCATTGCAGGGGACAAGCTCAACTTGATTCCTGAAATAGAAATCTTTTGGGCAATAGGATAGTCAGGTGAGAGAGGTAATTGGATATAGTCTGATATTAGCATCTAAAAGGGAAATCGGTAGGATACCAAAAAATGAAGGACATTTGTGAGGAAAATAAGTTTTGAAGATATCTTCCTGATTCCACAAAAGGTACTTTCAGCATGAACATGCTTTTAAATAATGACAATAGTTCGGAAAATAAAACCTTTTAACTAAAGATAGTTACCATTTTTCTTACTCCTAGGAGAGTTCAGCATGTTTTGGAAGAAGTTTGGATTTGTTATGCAGCACGAGTGTTGCCTTCTCAATGTCATTTCCCCATCTGTCTTGCTCAGCAGTGTCACAGTCATCAGTCAGACCATACTGCACAGTGATACAGTGAGCCTGGAAACTGTTCTTGTACACCTTGTATGGAGCCACGCTCCACATCTCCCTCAAAGGAACTGAGCATACAATTTGAACTTTGTTATATTCTTTCCTGTGGCCAGGAAAATGAATAATTCCTTTTTCTGTATTTGGAATTCCCTCAACAATAGATTTACCATTATTCAGTCCTTACTTCATGAGCTAGCTTTATCGTCTGGTACTCACCGAATTCTATTGCTTGACACTAGACGCATGGAACTTCAGGGAAATATTTCAATCTATTGCAAGGGAAACAGGCTCAAAAATCTTTCTCTGTCTAAAATTTGCCATCACTTTCCCCACAGCATGAATTGCCCCGTGCACAAAATGCAAAAGGTGTTTCAATGTCAATGCTCGTGAAAAGATAAAACCTGCTCGTTGCAAGATCTTCCCCGTTCTATTCAAGATTTATTCGGCATTGCAAAGAACATGTATTAATACTGCCCTGCAAAGTACTTAGGCTAGAAATGGTGATACCTGGTAGATGGTTTGCCTAACTTTTGTACGTATCTTGCCACCCTTCCTCGTGTCTAGCTCTCCTGACTTCTGTGGATGGTGTGGTTCAACTGAAAACATTCCAGACAGAACGAGCATGTGCTCTATATTTAGTCACGTCATCAGTAGTACCATTGTGCAAGTTGCTTATCTTTCTTAACTACATCAGGGATTGTCCTTCCTCGTATTGTGAATAAGAGAGATTTAAATTCAAATGGTTGCCACGTATTCTTTCTGTGAGCTAGACAGCCAGTTGGTAATGATGCTCTTCAGCAGATACCAGGTGATGACATCTAACAGTCTTAACATACTGAATCAGCTTCTATTTTCATAGAAATCCAGGCTAAAAGGGACCTCGTGAGAGCATCTGTTTATAGCTCCTGATCTGAGACAAACTAAGTATATTTGGAATCTCCCTGATGGAAGTTTTGTCTGGACCAGCGTTTAGAAATTGGTGATGAAGGCAATGCCATGAC
>NW_010391668.1:0-4299 GCF_000710305.1 Buceros rhinoceros silvestris | reverse complement strand
TTCCTGCTTATTACATTACTGCTGATTACATTTGGGAAAATTTCTATGTATTATCTATTTTCAGATTTATCTCGGCATAAATCAGACTGGTATGTACTTGCTCTGAAATGGATGATCATGGAATAAAATTGATTAGTATGTATTAAACCATCAACTGTATTTTCATTTTGAAAGAACAAAACAATGATCTTCTTAATATCTTTTGCTTTTCCTATCCAGTAAATTAATACTTGGTCTTTCTTTGACTTGAGTATTTTTAATTTGTCCTCTTCCTCTTGTAAACAGTTTTTGAACCTCAGACTTAAAAAAAAACCAAAAAAACCCCCCAACAAAACCCAAAACAAAACAAAAACCTTTCTGCATGTTTCATCTATTTCCTTTACCCTACAGCATGACACTGGGTCTGGCTGTGCATGGCTATTTTTTGTTTTTCAGGTTACTGAAGCATCTTGTTGGTGTCACTGATATTTTTATTCTGCACTGAGATACTGACATTAGGTAATCAATAACATATTATCGGTTTTCTTTATAATTCCATTTGAAGAGAAGCTATCCCAAAGTGTCCAAGAGGCTGAAGTCAACCATTTTTGCAGGCTCAGACTTGCAGCAACTGGGGACCTCAGCATGTCTCCTTGAGTTACCCAGGAACAAAGGAATCTATGGTGCTATTTTTGGAATCATTAATACTGTTCCTGTGAGATTTTTCCCATGCTGTCTGAGAGTTCAACAGTGAAAGTTGTTTTTCCTAACTTGAACAAATACACCATAGCTATTTCCTAGGGAAGTTCCTCCACCAAGCTAATAAAGTGTTGCTGGTTTGGAGAAATGGCATCAGAAATTTTCCTGGAATGTGGGTTTACCTAATTTCTCCAAGATCTCTTTCATATGTCCCCTATTGTCCAATTAGCATATTCTTCTACCTATAAAAATCAGTGTTTTGATTTCTGGTCTCTTAAGCACTTGCTACTGCTAGATGGGAATCTCACTGCACAATCTTGAAGAATAGTTTGGTTCACAACATATATTTGAGTGTAATCAGAAGAAGAATTGGGCAAACTTTTGTGATTTTAGCTGAATTGTCTCCGCGCTGAGTTGTCCCAGCACTGAATTGTTGCGTGGTGCCGAGTTCACCGGTCAACTCAGTGCTGGGACAACTCGGTGCCGTGGTCAACACGGCGCCGCGGGGACAACTCGGCACCGCTGAGTTTAGTAAATCATGCTAAAAGTCAAATTACACATTTTGCGTTATGGCTTATGAGTTTTCTTAACCAGGATTTAACAATTCAGCTTCACTGCTCCTCAAATGCTCTGCCTGTCTGGCCTCGCACCTTTTATAGGTCGTGTTTGTCCTTAAAAAAGTGTACAGGCCATGATGAAAAAGGCATAGCTAGCAGGTTTTTCTATGCATTGTATCTCACTTCAGTTGAGTTTCCCGAAACGGGAGCAGCAGCTTTTGACCTCTAAGACCATCAAATTCAATTATATTCAATTCTCAGAAAAATATGAAATAGATCATTAGAGTATTCAGCAGCCTGAAATCCAGCTGTGGGTCTGTGACCTCCTAGACACCAGATCTAATTGTCACTGATGGAAATTATACTTTACCTTTTTTTGGTTGGAGATTCTTATGCAGTGTCGCCAGTATTATTGCCAGCTTCCCGCTGCATGTTTTGTTGCAAAGCTACAGCATATGAAGAGTCGAAAAAATGCAGGGGAAACATGCAGACCTGAATGGGGCAGGGGTGCTGCTTGCATAATAAATATGCAAAAAAAAAGGGAATGAGAAGATTTGGCTGTTAGCACTGACAGGGTGAAGCTGGGTTGTAAGGGCGCGGGCTGAAAAGAAAGGGATGAGGTAGAGAGGATGTTCATATTCAGTTGTTTGATTTTATTCTAGAAATAGCAAAGTGTAGGTATGGATTTTGGCATACTTTAAAACATACACTGTTCTCCAAGGGAGAAGAAATTTAACAAAGACATCCAAAAAAGTGCTCCCAGAGGATGCAGAGTGACCAACACTAGTAATGCAGTCACACAAAGCTGCCAAATGTGGGTTCTATCCCGCAGTATTCAGGGTCCTCAGCACTTCTCCTTGAACTACCCAGCTATCAATACAGGGAGCTGCAAATCTCTTATTAGCTTTTATTAGCCCCTTAATCCTGTTGAACAGCATATTTCACTTTAGCTGAGTTCCTCATATTGTGGCCTGACAGTCCTAATTTTAACCCCAAATAGCTTCTTCCAGATAATGCCTCTAAAGAGAAATCAACGATATGTAACAGAAAATATAAGTGGCTGAGATCAGCCAGGGAAAACTGGAACCAGAGCTCGAGCACCAGCTGTATGCAGAACAGAAAAAAAATCAGAAGAATCTGGTAATCTTACTAACGAATGATGCCTGGAGGCATTCTTCTCTGAGGGCTTGAAATCGCAAACTTACTTCCTGATGAGACCAACACGAGTCAGTCTAAATTCATGAAGTTCACAGACTAGTTTTCATCATTTCATTTTAAAACAGAACTCTGCAAGTTACTGTAATAAAACACGCTTTTTCAATCACTCATTTATCTGAAATTAACAGGTCTATGTGATAAGGTGCTAGTGCTGCAGCACCGTGACGCACCAACTCAAGACTTGACATATGACAAAGGTGATAAATTGAAACAGGGAGCTTCTAACCGTAAGCTATTCTCACTGTACAGCTATTCATTGTAAGTGGAGAAGCCTGTCTTGTCACTGGTCTAGTGGCCAAAGCTTGGTAGAGTCACAAGCTAGCTCCAACGAGCTCATGCAGCTGACCAGGCGTGAGACTTGCTTTATAGCATCAAGGTAAATTAATCTCTCCAGAGCAAGCATTTGTCTTACCGCTTCTGCACAGCTCTAAACGTGCAATGACAGTAAGCAACTTGCATTTGATTTACTTTGTCATTGTATGAGAACTGACCTTATTGTGGGTTCTGTGATAACTCACACCTAATCACAACATTTCCAGAATGACTCAAAATTGTTAGGGTTTCAAAGAAAAGCAGTACAGAAGTTTTAGTTTTAGAAGTTTTAATCAAAATTCTGACATAGGATAAAGGGCTAGAAGACAATCCTGCTTTTTAATTGTGAATAAAATTCTGTAAATGATTAGAAAATAACAATATTGAGGAAGAATTTTTGATGGTGTAATGTCAGGGAAATCAGTCTAGAGAAGTCAGCAGTAGTTTTGCAGGTGTAAGACTCTGCTAGACTTTCACAAAACCCCTGCCAAACTCCCGATTTCAAGCCCGTGCTTTCTCACGTGCAACTGAAATCACACCACTTTCCAACATTTAGCCTGTAACACATCCCATAGTAATGACCATTCTTGGTCTACTATAGTGTCATCTTCTCCAACAGTGGCCAAAAAGTGAGCTCCACGCAATGCCATCCTGATGCACCATACCTGCATGTCATCTGAAACTCCTGAGAACTAGAGCAAAGTCCTCTCTTCCCATTGCTGCTGCTTTTCTTGCTTCCTGCTTTCTTGTGATGATGTCTTTTGGTCATTTAGAGGAAGAAAGAGCATACATGTATTACTTTCCCGGTACTGCAGCACTCTCCCCTCTTACACCCTCCCTACAGCAGGGACTTTTCCTCTCTCCCACAGCCATGCCCTCAGTTGTTCTCTCTTTTTCTCAACTCACCCATTCCCAGTCAAGTCCATCTACCCTCTCCCACCCCTCTTTGCAGCCTGTCTTTCCCCTATTTAGCACCCTGCTTCTATTCCGAGCTAGCCAACATCCCGCTTCCTGGCTTTTTGGTACTTTTTCTCTCCCCAGTATCAGAGCAGCTAAAAACCGACAGAGCCATGCTTGGCTCTAGCACTGCTGCCCTCGTTCTGCTGCGGTCTCCACTACCACCAAGTCAAGGCACCTCACCAGGGACTCACCATCGGTCCCCTGGCTCGCATAGAGAACTAGAGGAAGACTAGCGTAAGGGCTCTGGTGTGGCCCTAACTCTGTCCCTAAACCCTCTTCCCAAGTGACTGCAGCTTTGCCTGGAGCACCTAACGCTGTCCTTAGCTGTAGCTTCCCCGTGCACCAGCACAAGCAGAGATCTTAACGTCTCGGTCTGAGCTGGGAGGGAGTAACGTGTAACTTAAATTCAACTCGCAGGCTCTCTCACGTTACCACTCCCCCCTTTTCTAGGTCATTGATGAATATAGGGATCGGCACAGGTCCCTTGCGATACTGGTGACGGCTCTACTTTGTCAACTGACTGCACCTGACTCGCTGCTGTCTTTTCACCTTGCAGAGGTCGCTCCCTGTCCCC
>NW_010391667.1:3758-24427 GCF_000710305.1 Buceros rhinoceros silvestris | reverse complement strand
AGGCCCGGGCAGCAAACCCTGCAGCTCGCTGTGCTGGCCGCTGCTTTCTGCCCAGGGCCGGCCGCCGGCCGGGCCCCAGCACCCTCAGCCACACGTGGAGTGCAGCTACGCCGAGTGTCATCAGGCTTTAGCAGAACAGCGTGTTCTTGGTGTGGTCCAGTGGATAAAAACTCAGTGTCAAAGCAAGAAATGGGGAAATCCTGCCAGGCCTCTCCGAGATGCTGGTCTCCACGTGCAAAGTTTTGGCCACGGCAAGAAAAACGAAGAGTTGCTCCGAAATCTGGACCACACGTTCTTCGGGAGATGTAGTAGATCATTCCTTGCTGACAGCGTGTAGAGCTCTGAGAAATGTGGTTAATGTTTGTCTGCTGCTGTGGGTTGGAAGCTGAAGGGTCAGAGTTAATCTGCCTGGTTGCTCATTTGTAGACTGTTTCGTCTGAGGGAAATACAGGTCAGGGTTATGCCAGATGGGTAAGTGGCGGGGTTTTATGGCAATCTGAACCTTTCTGAAATTCTTCCTTGGTTTGCACTCCCATTTTGAATAATAAAATGTTGTGTTAGGACTGTGTCATGTTAGAAGTTTTCTACCCTTGGAAGTTTTGGCTTGACAATCAGTGTTTAAAACTAAATTTTCTCGGGAATGTTTTTATTTTATAGACATTCTGGAATGGCCTCAGTCAGAATGTTCTCAGAGCAGCATCCAGCAGAAAATATGCGTAAGTATTTCCCTGATTTTTCCTGATTGTCCATTTAGCGTTTATACTTACCCTCCTTCTGGTACTAGAACTGATCATTGGGGTCAGAGATGGAGTAACAGCAAAAACAGCAAGAAAAAACTAGAACCTGGGCTCATAACTTTCCTGAGGCTGTTTCTGTATCTCCTGTGTTTTACCAGGGGAACTTTTAGAGTTGTGCTTCTTCCACCACCAGCAGCATCCACAGTAATGTAGAAAGCTGAGGTTGGTTTGATTTAAAAACAAACACCCCCCCCCAACATTGGTGCGACAACTTGGTTTCGACTGATGTGAAATGAGGGTAACGAGCGGCTCCATTTCACCGCAGATGAACTTTATTTCAGACAACTCGTGTGTTTTAGCCACTCGTTTTTCTTGTTGCAAGATAATGGGAGCAGAGTCGCAGTTCCTGTGTGACTGGGTCAGATGCTTTGTGGCTGGTGCTGATTCAGGACACAGCAGTCTGCGTTAGGAATGCTGCCCGGGTCTGATTCACGCAGGGAAACGGAGCAGCAGCACGTTTCCAGATCACTGCTCTGTGCTGTCTGAAATGGAGTTGGAGCCACTGGGCGCCTTGGAGAGCGAGAAGGCGATAAACGTGGTCCTGCTCTGCCCTCAGGGCGCTGTCTCCGACCCAGGGCACGGCTTTGTTTACAATGCAGTTCTCTGGTGCCTTGGAAGGGGTAATTCGCTCCTTGTGGAAAGGAGGAGGAGATTCAGGTTGGTCTCCTGTCAGAACCGCTCCCATTGTTCAGAATTAAACCTGTTCCTTGCTCCTCAGGATCAAAAAGCTGGTTGTCTTAGCTCTGGCTCAGAGAAACTTGCATGGGCTGAGTAATTTGTTGTCTCTCTGTGCTCTCTTTGTTAAGCAGTGATAAATAAAGAAATACAATTCCTTATTAGCATTTTGACTCCAGGGGGATGTTTTCAAACGTGTTTGAACATCCGGACTAACCCAAACCACGTCCTGGCTGTGTAGAGGTGGAATTAGCTACCGCTTTGGTGTATGTCCAAACTCCAAGGTGTGTTGAGAACAGAGGTAGCAGAGGTTATTCTGGGGAAGAATGATGTTTTATATGTTTATCTAAACAAGCAAGGCTTTACCGGTAAGGGATCTGACTGAAAACAGAGGCACAAGGTTAAACTCCTGTGTAAGAGTCAGAGAACACCTTATGTCTGAATACAACATGTATTTGCTTCAGCATCTAGTGAAAAACCTCTTCGTCCACCTTCAGGGTGGGAAGTTTTCTGCTGTCTAGTTCTTTAGCGGTAATTTTACTTTTCCCGTGCTGTGACCTACAGCTCAGAAGCAATTAAAGGCGCTGTCATTGGAATTGATTTGGGGACAACAAACTCCTGCGTGGCAGTTATGGAAGGGAAGCAAGCGAAGGTGAGTAAATCTGGATAGCAGGGATATCAGTATCGGGGTCAGGAGTTGGAGGCTGTCTTTTCTGACGGCATCCCGTTACGTTTCGTACGCAGGTGCTGGAAAACTCCGAAGGTGCCAGGACAACCCCTTCGGTTGTGGCATTCACAGCTGACGGCGAGCGCTTGGTTGGAATGCCAGCGAAGCGGCAGGCAGTGACGAACCCTCACAACACCTTCTACGCTACCAAGCGGCTCATCGGGCGGCGCTTTGATGATCCTGAAGTGAAGAAGGATATGTGAGTGAGGGAACAGAGGAGCAGTCCAGAGTGCACCACATACCACACTTAATGTGTGTGTGTGCACACTTAATGTGTAGTGTCACCTGTTCTAACCTAGAACCCTCTTTTGGGTGACGTAGGTACACCCTCATGTCTCAGAGCCGTTGCTGATACCACAAGGGGCGAGCTGGGTTAGCTACTTCCTTTCTAAAGTTCTCAGGAGTTGAAGGTCCACTGTTTAGTCTTTCTTCCTCCACAGCCTTACTGGTGCTGTGCAGAACGGTCAGTGTTTACTGGAGGAGACTTCCCTCACTCGTGAGGATGTCACAATCAGCTGTATGGCTTATGATTAAAGGATATAGCTGATTAGGAGCAGGACTAGAGCGTTGGTGCTCCCTGGATCTGCGGCTGCTGTGGCCAGTCTCGGTGTCTAGAAGTCGTACGGTGTTCGCCTGCTTGTAGTAACCGTAGGGGGTTTGTGCTGTGTGCTGGTACAGAAATTGATTGTGGAATTCTTCTGTTTTCAGCAAGAACGTTCCATTTAAAATTGTCCGTGCCTCCAACGGTGATGCCTGGGTAGAGGCTCACGGGAAACTCTATTCTCCAAGCCAGATTGGTGCCTTTGTGCTCATGAAGATGAAGGAAACTGCAGGTTGGTACGGTTTGGTGTTTGCCATCTGTGCACATGAGAGTGACCTTGGTGCTGGGCTGTGGAAGTCAGCAGCCATAAAGATGGGGGGATCCTTGTACAGCAGGCCCTTCCGTGGGGCAGGCCATGGAAGGGTGCAGCGAGGGGCTGTTGCAGACCTCCAGGAAGATCAGTGCCTAGCTCAGCGTGGGGCTTCGGGCGAGATATTGGTGCTTTACTTAAAACATGCCTATGGAAAGGAATAGTGGTTGAGTCGATGGCCAGTCCTGGTTGGCTGGAGGGTACGCTTCCTCGGGAGGTCCTTGCGTGCCGCAGTCCGTGTGCCTCCCAGGCTGCTGCTGAGCACGGAGTGGCAGCCAGGGTTGTGAGGGGCTTTGTTCTTACCCAGCTACAAGATACGCAGCAAGAAGGGCAGTGTGTAAGGGACCGATTTTGGGGCTGAATGAAGAGCTGCTTAAGCCAGCGGTGACTCTGAATCTTCACTAAGAGAAAAGAGCTATTGGCCTGGATAATTTTGTTTTTCCCTTTCCAATCCCTAATGAGATTTCTGAGGGAATTGAGTAGAATGTAGAGATAATAGTAGCTGCCTCCTGCACCCTTGTTTGGGAAATGTGCATCCAATGGTGAGGGTTTGGCAGGCGGGACTGAAGGTCGATACTGAAGCTTCATCCAAAGATGATGTTTTTCAGTGTTACACCTGGGCACTACAGCCCCACCCAAAAGTAAAATATGAGTATGTGGTGTGTGATGAATCTGACTTGCTCTGAGGATGGTGTTCCTCTGCCTTAAGCAGGGGTCTGCTTCCTGTAGGTCTGTTGGCCTTTGGCCTGGGTGCTACGGGAATTGAACTGGGGAATGATCCGGCTTTGCAGGCAGCACAGAATCGTGCAGTGTGTAACGCGTCGGTGTAAATCCTGCCTGTGCATTCCCACTGCATTGTGCACGTTCTCAGCTCTCAGCAGGTCTGAATCTCCATTCGATGATGTCCTCCTCTCTTCTGAGAAAAGCTTGTGACCTTAAGATAGGATGCAATACGTGTTTTTCCTGACTCGCTTGTGAAGTTAGTATGTGTGGTCTTTGTGCCATATGAAGGTTACCTACACTACAGACAGGGTGAAATCAGTAAAATTTAAGTCCATCACATGTTGAACACTCCAAAGAAATGAAATACTACTTCAATCCACCCCCCCCACCCCACCAAAAGACCAGCTCTTGGATGGATTCTGGCTTGCTGGTGGCATCTGGTCGCTGACCGGACTGCGGAGCTGCTTTGCTGTCCTGTTGAGAGTCTGCAGGCTGTTCCCTGCCGTGTGGAAGGGCTTGGTTACTGCACGGCTCCTGCTGCATCTTCCCAGAAAGCACGAAGTTGTTGGGCAGCAAAGCAAGCCTGGCTGCTGTTCTGAGTTCAGGAGAAGGACCATGACAGCTTGGCGGTATCCTTCTCTTGTGAGGATAACTTTGTTTTGTCTCCTTTTTCCTCCAGAAAATTACCTGGGACATTCAGCCAAGAATGCTGTGATCACAGTCCCTGCTTATTTCAACGATTCTCAGAGACAGGTATTCACCGAGCTGTAAGATTTTCGGGCGTATGAATTGTGTTTGGTTTCTCTCAGCACTCACCACTCTTCCTCCTCTTCCCTCAGGCTACGAAAGATGCTGGGCAGATCGCTGGCTTGAACGTCCTGAGGGTGATCAATGAGCCAACAGCAGCTGCGCTGGCCTATGGTCTGGACAAGTCTGAAGACAAAGTGTAAGCGCCTGCCGCGGACACCCACCCGCTCCCCAACAGGCATTCGCGTCGTGAGTGCCGCTTCTGCTGTCTGGTGTAAAACCAGCGGTTGGGGTTCTGCCCAAGGTAGATCCCGGCTGTGAGTCAGCCCCGGGTAGTGTCACCCCGGTTCTATGCCAGCCGTACTTGTTAGAAGAAAGTGAGTTCGTCACTTGCAGCTACAACTTAATTACCAAAGCGGAGCGGTAATTTAATTACCCTGCTTCCTGGTCACAGTGTGGCCGAGGGCAGCCTGGCGAGAGGCTGTCGCAGTTGGGGCTGAAGCCTGGCACAAGGGACGCGCTGAGCTTTGGTGCCTGGTGTCCACAGCTCGTGTCCTCATCCCTGACTTGCTGTGACAGGTGGTGATAAAAATACAAGGGGTTTGTTCCAGAGTTTGTTTCTGATGTAGGTTACAGTGCTGGGAAAGCCTCACATTTTGAAAAACCTGTTTCCTAACGGTTCTGGTGTTGCTGCCGTTGTTGTCGGGTGTGTCCCCTGTCTGAAGGAGGGAGGAACTGCCCTTCCTGAAATAAGGGGCAGGGTTAAGCGGTGTGCAGCACATCTTTTGGAGGAGGATTCCATGTGTGCTGAGAGTGCTCAAGGATTGTGTGTGCTGTTTACTGCTGTTTTTAGAGAGGCTTTTATTGTTGTGGACAGCAGCACGAGTTCTGCACGCTTCTTGTCCTGAAGAGAGTGATTGTTGAGCTGCACAACGTTGTCTAGGAGGTGATGTTTTCTCTTCTTGCAGCATTGCAGTCTACGATTTGGGTGGTGGCACCTTCGATATCTCCATTTTGGAAATCCAGAAGGGAGTCTTTGAGGTGAAGTCTACCAACGGTGACACTTTCTTAGGGGGAGAAGATTTTGACCAGGCTTTGCTACAGCACATTGTCAAAGAGTTCAAGAGAGAGGTAAGGGATCTCAGCACGATTCAGTCTCGTGTTACTGTTTTCCAAGCTCGCTTAACTTCTATAGAAGAAGAACAGGAATTCCCTTCAATATTAGGACTTGTTTTGTCATCTGTGGCACAGTTGAAATTCAGGAGTATCAGATGCCTGTTAGCCTGACTTCCAGTTCTAGGACTTGTTCTCGTCAGGTGGAATATTCTTCTGGAAGAGATAGAATAGCAGCACTTCTGCTTTTTTTTTCCTCTGGGACTATCCTATGTTTAATCTGTTTGCTTTTGATAACACAACTCTGTGGTCCAGCTGAATGTGGATGCACCACATATGTTACAGGGTTGGCCACAGGAAACTGCGGTGTAATTCCAACTCCGTCACCAATCCAGTCTCGCCTTTATGTTCCGTGGTGCCGCAGCTTCTCCAGGCTTTATGGGGTTACTTGCTGTGTAGTCACCCTGGGAGCAGAGCAGGCTGGCCGATGATTTTTCCAATGCTAAACATGCTTGCCCAAAGTGAGAGAGCTCAGCAGAAGTGCGCATATCGGGTGTATTTCTGCAAACATCTTCAGTCGGGAGCGAGCTGCCATGAAGAAAAGCCCTTTGACTGCTGTGCTGAAGCTGAGAGCCTGTTAACCCCTGTTTTGTCACATAGATGGGCGTTGACCTGACGAAAGACAACATGGCCCTGCAGAGGGTGAGAGAAGCGTCAGAGAAGGCCAAGTGTGAGCTTTCGTCATCCGTGCAGGTAGGTGGCTGGGTTCGAAGCCGGAACGCTGTCATGCACTGAGTTCTGCCTTCATTCTGTTTACAAAGCTCTGCGAAACTGCTGCTTGCTTCTTGTGGTGGCAGAGGAGTTTCCGTGTGACCAAATGGCCTCTTGTTACAGAAAGCCCTTCAGCGGGTAGAGTGTCCAGGAGTTAGTTGCCAGAAGCCAGGCATGGCAGCGGGTGCTGGATTTGCCTTTCTTCTGGCACCATGTTTTCTCATGTTGCAGGGAGCATGGCCTTGTTCCCAGCTTACTGTGTATTTCAGAAGCGTGGTGGACATCGGGGAATTCAGCTGCTGCTAGTGCTGCTGGGTTACTGGAAGCACTTGTGGCTTTGTGCAGGCAGTTCCAAAACCGTGGTGTTTTTCCTTCCACTGAAAGAGCCAGTGTGTCTCATAGCAAGAAATATAAAGAATCTTTGCATATTTGCCTATAGAAGAGTTCTCTAGACAATGGGCAACACACCTGCCACGTGTGTTAATGTGTTCAAGCACGTCCTTTATTCACTTCTGGGTAAGGAGCTGGAGGAGCAGCAGGTTGGGGGTGTAATAGTCTTGCCTGAGTGAACTTAAGGTCAATTATATAGTAATTGAAACAGGGACTCTGCCAGTTTCGAGGTTCTGAATAAACATAATTTTTTTCCACGGTGGTCTTTTTGTTGGCCGCGGGGAGCTCCTAGCAAGGAGTTTAGGCCGGTCACAATGGATGCACAGTTCTGCCAGAGACATAGCGGGCTCTGTTGTGCTAGCTTGAGAGTTGGCAAATACAGTCAGTTCACACCAGGAAAACCTGAATCCTTAACTCTTCAGCAGGGAAGGGAGAACAACTTGCTTTTGGCCCTGTTTTCCCCTGATATTTTTGACCTTGCTCTTTATGAAGTGACCGCACGCCTCTAGTCTGTAACCTGGGCTTAGTTCTTGATGTGTAAACTTAATCTCTAGAGCTTAAAGCATTAATGTGTTTAATTGCTTTGGTTTATAGTATCTTCTGGTGTCAGAGTGACTCAGCACTTGAGCAGGATGGTTTCAGCTTAAGACTTGCTTTAGAAATCCACGTGTGAATTTGTTAAGAGTCGCACGCAGCCACAGAAAGTGGGGATCGTGGTCCCTGGCACTGCTGAACTTTGTGTTAAATGGCAATGGACTGGCTGTTGAACACGAGTTGTTTGTGTTAGAAAACAGTCGTGAGGTAGCTCCTTACACCTTGTATGAAACGTTGGTCACTTGGCAAAACCTTTGAGAGTTCCGAAGGTGGGTTTTCTTCTGTGTTTGCTGGAAAAAGAGGATGAAGGTTGTCACTTCTGATGTTTCATCTCTTTCCTCCTGGCTACGATAAATGAAATCGGTTTGCTTAACAATAAAAGGCCTCAAAATAACCTCGATATTAAAATCGGAACTTAACAGTTGTAGCCATGAGATGCGTAACAAAATAATTTTCCTATTTCTTGTCTGAAATGTCAGACACGAAAGTGTGTCTGGTGCCACCTAAAAGCTGGGCTGCAGAGTGAAATGGGTACGTAGGTGCTTCAGTGCAGGCAGAACAGAACCTGTAGTTGGTCTGAATCCTGTGTCTAGCCGCGTGTTCCCCGTGCCTGTGTTTCACTCGCTTGCTCTCTGCTGCAGACTGATATTAACTTGCCGTACCTGACAATGGACGCCTCCGGACCAAAGCACTTGAACATGAAGCTGAGTCGCTCGCAGTTCGAGGGCATTGTGGCCGATCTGATCAAAAGGACAGTAGCGCCATGCCAGAAGGCCATGCAGGATGCTGAAGTCAGCAAGAGTGACATTGGTGAAGTCATCCTCGTCGGTGGCATGACCAGAATGCCAAAGGTATGAGCTAAGCCCCCGTTCTGGGTGACTCCTGCGCAGCTACCGCGTGCTTTCTGTGACAGGGAGGTTGGGAGCCTGTTAACAACAGAGCTCCCTCCAGCAGCTGAAGGCCCATGGGAGGAGTCAGGTGAAGCAGTCACATGAAATCATTGCAGGGCACTCTAATCCTGTTTAATTAGCTGAGCTTGCATCTGGGGGCCGTAGCTGAGTTGCACTCTACAAAGACAAGCGGGAGGTATCAGGAGCTGAAAATTCCGCTTGACTTTGTGATGCAGACTGAATGTAGCAGCACTGTCCAGGTATGCAGGGTGTTCTCCCTGCGGTGTGTGATGAAGGTACGTTTCAGTGACAACAGCCTGGCAGTTGCCTTTGTCTTCCGGAGGGTTTCCCCCGCTGTGTAGAGCACTTCTGGCTGGCTGCAAGGACGCTGCGCAAGCAGGATGGCTCTGTCAGAAACCAGTCTGAGGCTGGGGGTTGTCAGTCCTGTTTAACTGGCTGTTCCAAACTCTCGTTACCTAGTACCTGGCCCTCGTATTCTGTGGTGATAAAGCACCAGCAGGTAACTCGGACTCTTGCTCTGTTGACATGCAGAGTCTTGCAGCTGAGGTGCTGCCTGCTGGTGATCTCCTGCTCGCTGCACGGCTGAGCTCCCCGAAGTCAGAGCTGAACGTGTAGGTGCACGGCTCTCTTCAAGGGTACAGCTTGTCCTTTTCTACAGAGCTCATCAAAATCTCATCCCAGAGGAATCAGTCAGGCCTGGGCTGAGTGTTTGCTGTTAAGATTTGTGATGTGCAGGGCCTTTCGAGATGTGTACACGGCCCTCATGGGGCTGATTTGGGGTTTGGTGGCAGGTTTTTTCCTCCCCTGTGTGGAATGAGCCCTGTGGCTGGAGGTGATACTAGTGTGTGCAGAAGGTCACCCAGGCAGGGGAGCCAGAGCAACAAGATAAACAGAAGCTGCTGCTCTGGCCAAAGCTCAAGTGGAGGAACTGTGCTCTCCCCTGCTCCTCCAGCTGGGTAAAGGGAAACAGTGTGGTTAGCTACACATACGGGGATGAAAAACGCTTCTAGAAAAGTGGGAAAGCCCTTCCTGAAACTTTACCTGTCCTTTGGGGGAAGAAGAGAGAACTTAAATATTGATGATTGTTATTATTACTTTTTTACCCCCTGTTTGTAACCCCTGGCATCTGGGGGGGTTATGTCTGCCTGAGCTCACATGCTGCTTTCCTGAGTGCCTCTCGTTACAGCTCTGGCTCCCGGGTGGGTGCTGGTACGTCGCAGGCAGCACAGAGCCTTCTCCCATGTGCGTTGTTGGGTTTGCTTCACCCTGCTAGGAGGGAACAGGCCACCTCTGGAGTGCTCCAGGAAATGTGCAGTGGGCAGTTAGAAGTAATGTTTCTTTTGTGCTCTAAAATATGCCTCCAGCAGGAAGGACTTAACTTCATTATATGCTCCTGGGTAGTGTCTTCCTGTAATGAACACTCACAGCAGATGTCTCTTGGCTTAAGCACGGCGGAGCTGGACTTGTGTGTGCAGCCCAGTTTTCCTTGCTGTGCCAACGTTCCTAACGAGTGTACTCGCAGAGGAGGGATGCTGTGAGCGGGACCCAGGTCCCACACCCCTCCCTCGTAATGCAGAGGAGGGACTGTGGAGCTGTGCTCCCGTGCAGGCACCTTACTGCCTCCCCGTCTGGATACTTCAGCAGTAAATCTGCGGCAGTGAGGAGCACATCCTCCCGAAGGGGGGGAGTGGTGAAAAGCTGATAAGGCAGCTCAGACCGTCTGCTGACACAGCGAATCTTCTGGGGAAACAGCCCGTGAGATGAAGAGTTTGCAAACGCTGTACTTCCTACAATTTCTTTTTTGCCTTCATACACACAAACAAGCTGAAGTGTCCTTCTGCTGTGGATGTTTTTTTCTTGCCCGTGCTCTGCCTCCACAGCTGTGCTGTCCCTGGGAGCCCAGCGCTGGCTCGTACCAGTTCCCAGGGAGCAGTCCTTGACTGCCGCTCAATAAGCGTGGAGTCATTCCTTCTGGGGATGGCCGGGCTGCGTGAAAGGACTGACGTGGGTTGACTTGCAGCTGGCAAACTTGACTGCAAGGTCTCCAGGGAAGGGGTTGTCTAGACTGAAACGAGTGCTTTAATAGGGTGTGTGGAAGGTGGGGAATTAGGGAGCAGTCACAAGCCTGAGGCTCCCTATTTCTGTCGTGCCACAGGGTTACATGGCAGCGGGAGCACGAAGATACAAACCTGCAGCCAAGGCTGGCGTGTTCCTGTGGCCCGGCGCTGGGCGGTCGTGGCGCGCTCTGCATACAAGCTGTGCTTTCTCTCCATTCAGGTGCAGCAGACTGTGCAGGAATTGTTTGGCCGTGCTCCCAGCAAAGCAGTTAATCCTGACGAAGCCGTGGCTATCGGGGCAGCCATTCAAGGTGGCGTGTTAGCTGGCGATGTGACTGATGTGCTGCTGCTGGATGTAACTCCCCTCTCCTTGGGGATTGAGACCCTGGGAGGGGTCTTCACAAAGCTCATCAACAGGAATACTACCATCCCAACAAAGAAGAGCCAGGTACTGATTGACTCTGGGTGGGTGGGGTTTTGGTGGTATTTTCAGACACCCAGAAAAGGCTTCCCAAAGCATCCCGGTAGATAGTCTTGTCTCTTCCTCATCTGGCAAGGAGAAGCAGCATAGAAATGACGTTTAATGTCAGCCTTTGACTATCTCTGTCGATTATGGGTGTGCCCAGGAGGGGAGGTAAATTGAGTTAGTTTGCCACGATAATCCAGGGTGTTTGTGGCCTGGTCGGGACTGCAGTGTGTGTGCCATGATGTTGACTGTCAACACATCATTCTGAAGATTTGTGTGGAGACCTTCTGAAACTGAGCACCACAGCCGTCTGAGACCACCTTTCCTGGTCCACGTGCCTCGGAAGGGGTTATTTTTCCCTGCGTTGTAAGGCTGTAGTAGATGTGGGTGTGACCCTTCCCCTCACTTTCCCCTGTCTGGGTGTGCTGTTACTGATAACACTTGTTCTGTGTGGGGCTGGGGCAGGAGCCCTGCTGCTGGTACTGTACCTGGCTCCCACTGGAGCCTGCTGCTGCCATGGCATTGCCCGTTTTCCTGCACTCAAGTGTGCAGAGGATGCTGTACGTGCTGTACACACTCTGTTTTGTCAGAGGAACAGGGGACGAACAGCTGTTCATCTCTTCAAAGCAGCTTCTCTTTATTCCTTTCCTTGTTCAGTCAGCGTGTAACAGCATCAGTTCGTGTGTTGCCATTCTCTACCTATCCAGTAACCTCCGGTTCCTTTCCCATAGGTGTTTTCCACAGCTGCTGATGGGCAGACTCAAGTGGAGATTAAAGTGTGCCAGGGAGAGAGAGAGATGGCTAGTGACAACAAACTGCTTGGCCAGTTCACGTTGGTATGTCGGCTACTCAGTATTCATCACCTTAGACTTACCCTTCTTGGAGAAGTTCAAAGCCTTCTCTGTTTCAGCTGACCCCTGAAGGCAGTGTGAAGAGGGAGTCATCTGACAGAAGATGTTTCACTCTGTTTGTAATGAAAAAGCAGCCTCTAACGGCATGGCCTGATTCTGGGACAGCCCTTTGGTGGCGGGGAAGCAACTTAGTGTTTAAGATGGAGGTCAGGGTTTCTAAGCAGTCTTGTGGTAACGGGGCTACCACAGCTTTAGGGCTTGGTCACCTAAAAGGGCTCCTTTAGTTCTGGGCACAAGGGGCTAGCAGAGCTCTGTAGTGCTGGGCCCGTGCAGCAGATAACCTGAACGCTGGCCTTTCCTCTGCTGTTGCAACGACAAGGCTTGGAGCAGGTTCCATGTTACCTACAGTCCCTTGGGTAACCCATTTCCAGCCTCAACCGCTTCTTCTGTGAGCGCCTGTGGAGCTGCCCTGCTTACTGGAGAACAAATGTGCCCTGGGGATCCTTGTGGGGCTGCTGGACCAGCTCCTCATGCAGGACTGGCTCTGTCAGCGTTGGCAGAGCGTTGGTGTAAAAACTGTTTGACCAGACTTGCTGTTGCCCTTGTCCTGGGTAGGAATCTGTATCTGCTTACATCTGTCAGGATACTGCTAGTTCACCCCGTAATGCCAGCAGGTATTGAGAGGCCCCGGCTCTGAGGGTCAGTTAATAGCTGATTCAGCTGAGAGATCACCAAGGGAACGTGCCCCACGCTGGAGCCTCGTCCCTGGAGCTCGTGTCCGTGTTGGAGCTCACACTAAGCACTTCTTGTCCTCAGGTGGGGATTCCCCCAGCGCCCCGTGGAGTGCCCCAGATTGAGGTGACTTTTGACATCGATGCTAACGGTATTGTTCACGTGTCAGCCAAGGATAAAGGCACCGGACGCGAACAGCAAAGTAAGTGCTCTGGGATGCTGCCTGGGGACGAGGAGGAAAGGCGGGGAGCAGTGCTGGTGCTGGGCTCCGAGGGTAACACCCTAATGGTAGCCTGAGTGCTGCCTCTGGAAAGGAGAGCAGCTCCTGCTGCTCTGCAGGGGTGTCCCATGACACCGAGGGGCTTGGATCAGTGATGTTCTGCCCTACTTTATCCTGAGGGGATACGGGAATTAGAGTTTGGGAATCCACCACCTCGTAGAGGTTGTTCCTGAGCTGGGCACGCTGCTTCTTTGCAAGTGCCCTCTATTAACACCCAAAAAGATTGCTTGCTGTCTGAGGCTGCCTGTGTGCCAGGGCCGGCTTCGAGGGGAGGAATCACATGAGGATTAGGAAATTGGGAAGATCCAAGGCACGTCACAGACAGCTGGACAGATCAGCTCTGTGTCAAGACCCCACTTCGTTTCCAATTCCTCCATCACAAAGGCCTTGAAGTTCAAGTGTTTTGGAGCAGCAGATCTTGTGCAGAACCAGCATTTTCAGCCATTTTGGCTGGAAGCGTCTCTAGGAGGCAGGAAGCTTGGGAACTTCAAGCTGTCAGTGTATTTTGCTCTGTGATGCAATGGAACATTAGGCCTGGTGTTCTGGGGTGATTAACTGATTAACCACATGGTTGACATTTTCTAAAGCTTTGCTGTGGGCTCAGAAAAGTGATTTGAGGCATTTGTAGATTCCCCCAATACAAAATAGATCTCTTTTGTGCATCTAACTGGGAAGCCTCTCCACTGCCCTTCAGCTGTTTCTTGGAGGCAGCCACTTGGGTGCTCAAGTGTGTGCTCTGGCCAAGGAAACTGTGGTGAACTCTGTTCTGGTGACTGGGGGGGACGTGCTGGGCTTCACCACCCCCCTGGGACAAGTACCATGTGGGAAACTTAACTCTAAGGAGGATCCTGGTGTGCCCTTGGGTTTTCCTCCCAGCTTCACAGTATTTAGGATTTGGTCCTCTCCCGATGACATTACGCTTTCCTGCAGATCTTAGCTGACATTTAGACTATAGTTTTTGGCACAAATGGAGAAAAATAGGGGACCTTTAGGAGCCCACCTGTAGAATCATGTCATGTTGTCTTACCCTGCTACCAGCCTGGGCTGCTTTCCAGCAGCAAAAGGAATCTGCCCTGGTAAAAAGATTCCTTCTGTGTGGTGGTTTTTTTTTTTTTTTGCTTGGGTGTTTTTTCTGGGCTCTTTCATCTTAGGTTTTTAACCTGCTGGAATGTTCCTTTGGTTTGTGGGCCCTGTGTCCCCTCCATTTCCAGGAGGAGTAACTGAAGAAGGGTCAAAGTGATTTGCAGACCAGTGGACAGGAAGTGTCTGGCAGAACCGGGGAGCGCATAGAGCTGAGATACCAGGCTTTTATCTTGCCAGCCTCTTCAAAGACTGGCTCGCTTTGTACTGCCCACGGGGTCATCACGGGGCACAGTCCCTGAGCAAGGCTGCTGCCATCGAGAGGGTTTGGCAAATGGCGCTCTCCTTTCCTCGGAGATGAGAGCGCGTTAATTATGAATGCTTCTCCCCTGATGCAGTTGTCATCCAGTCTTCTGGTGGCCTTAGCAAAGATGAAATTGAGAACATGGTGAAGAACGCAGAAAAGTATGCAGAGGAAGACAGGCGAAGAAAGGTAATGTGATCGTCGCGGTATCTTCCAGCCAGCGGAGTGCCTGCCGCTCGCTGCCGTTCTGTGCCCGCCTTCGACAGAGCTGCAGGCTCTGGTCTCTGTGCACTTGAGCTGTTCGCTCGTGCAGTCACCCGAGTACTAGTTTACACTCCAGAGCTACAGGAAGTTGTATGCAGAGGTGTTGGGGTCAGGTAACTCGCCCCGTGTAACCAGCATTTTAATTCCTGGGACAGGGAGGCAGCGGGAAGCAGACTCACCCGCCTGTTACGACAAACAGCTTCGCAGCTCTAGTTACGCTTTTTGTTGTCAGCGCTCCTGCCTGTCCTCCCTCCTTCTCTTGGCTGTTTATTTGAAGCCAGCCTACCAGAGCTGGGGTCTCACGGTGCTGTCCTGCTTCAGTGGAGGCTTGACTGGGGATATTGAAGCTACTTACAGAACCTGCCAGGCAAGGCTTTGTAAGTGGGAAGTTGCTTTTTAGTGCTTAAGGTCTCCATGTGGCCTCTGGAACACTACATTCATCTGAGCGGGGCGTTTGCCCTCAGTGCAGGTGGAGCCGTCAGGAGCTGTTCAGAAGCCTCGCTGACTTTTGTCAGTGATGCTTGCCGTGGTTGGGTGACTGAACCTGTGATACACCTAGGATTAATGGTTGGAACTAATTGGTTTAATGAGGGCAGTACTAATGAAAACTTTTTCCCATTGCCTCGCTTTAACTTTGTATCTTGGAAGAGCTTATTCAGTAATCGCTGTCGCAGTCAGGAAGTGGGACTCGTCTCTGAGCAGTGACCTGTCAGAGGAAGGGTAGTTCCTTAGCTCACACTTCTCTTGACTTGCATAACTAATTGTCCAAATCCCCTTGTTACACCTTTCTGATCGTGGTTTTACTGTCATGGAAGTACTACAAATACATCAACAGAGTTACCGCTCTGCTGGACTCAGCATCCTGCTGTGGGCTTCGACATCCCACAGTGAGTGAAGACATAGTGCAGAAACAATTGTTTTTCCTCAGCTTTCCACTGGAAGTGGTTGGACTCCTGAGAGCGTTCTCACACCTGTGTTCAGGTCGGCTGCCCTTTCAGACGGAGAGGGGCCGGGTGTCCCACAGACTGTTGCTGGTGAAAAGGTTCATGTGGACACAGGGTCTGAGTTCTGTCTCAGCAGGACTCCTGCTCCTCTGAACTTGCAGCCTGCCCTGTTCCTGTGGGTTGTCTTTGCAGCAGTAACTGGCATTTCTCGCCTCGCACAGTGGGGATTTTCCACTGTTGAGATGTTAACGGCATTTATGGTAAGGGGGTGTGAGTGAAACAACCCAGCGTTTTAGTTGTCTGTAGTGCCCTTGTTGCTGGAGAAGCTTAAGAACGTTTTCTCAAAGCCCTGTTGCTTTCCCGAGGAGCAGAGCAAGCTGTGCTATGTTGGGTTTTTTCAGCGTGCAGTCACACTGCATTGCTTCTACTTCCAGAGAACAAGTTTTGAGTGTGAAAGCGTGAGCACTGCCCTGCCCAGACTTGCCTGTTTGGGCTTTCTGGTGCCAGAATGCATCTAGAAATTATTTACTCGCATTCCTTCTGCTCCCCTTGCTGTTAAGGCGGACAGTGGGTGAGAGCTAGACCGGAGTTTGGTGGTTTTGGGAAAGAAATGCCAGCTGCTGGTCAGCACGTAGGCAGTGCGTATGGCCGGTGAGTGTGCGGCAGGCCCTTACGAGCTCTCCTACCCAGGAACGCGTGGAAGCCGTGAACATGGCCGAAGGCATCATCCACGATACAGAGTCGAAGATGGAGGAGTTCAAGGATCAGCTGCCAGCAGATGAGGTAGGTGGTTTCTCATCCCGTCCCGGGGAAGGAGGTAAGGTTCAACCCCTCCTGAACTCACAGCCGGCCAGTGGCACCAACTCTGTGTTTCCGTGCTGTGGAAGAACGGCTCAGTCATCGACTCCTCCGCTTTTTGCACTCTGAGCAGGGTGAGCGGGGCAGGTGGGAGGTGTAAGGACCCGCTTAGAAGAAAGTGGCTTGGATAATAGCAAACAGCCCATTTCAAAGCGCAACTTCAGAGCCACTGAAGATCTAAGAGTCTCAAAAGCTGTTAATGAAAGGTTTCAGCATGAATTATGTCCTTGACTTGGCCTTACAGTGATTTGATAAGAGCTGGACTATGGCCTCTGTGAGAGGAGAGTTTTGCTCAAAAGCTAGAGATGACGAACGGTGCCTGCTGGCCGTGTGCTCAGAGGGCCGAGCTGCTGTGCGGTCCTGGCAGCACCCGCACAGCACCCCAGGACTTGGAGGTGGGAAAGATTACTGTATCCACCTTCCTCTGGTTTCCCTTTGGTCTTTGGAGTGGATGTTCAGTATCCAGAGGGTGCTTTTCACACCACTCCAGGGGACAGTTTAATGTCTGTGTTATGAATGTCAAAAGTCAAGTGTAAAACAGATTGTCGAGTTAAGAACTCCAGAAGCAGGATCAAAGGGCTCCCAGGGGCTCTGTGAGGCGTTGGAGGGAGCAAGGTTATAGTTTACTGGTAAGTAGCCTCTGATGAGTTTAAAGACTATTTTTCAGCCCAGCTCCAATCTCTAGCAGATGGATATTGAGAGCCTAAATGCCTGTTCCCTGCAGGGATTGTTCCCTGTAACGTTTTGGGGGGGAATACCAAGGGAAGGGGGGGTCACAGGGCTGGGAAGAAGCCCTGTGCTCTCTCTCCAGGTGGAGCGGATGGCCTGACACAGGCAGTGTCGATGCCCTTGCTGTGGCTCTGACACAGCCCTGCCCACGGCTGGAGTTGAACACTGCTGAGCGAGCGCTGCCGGCCCCAGTAACCTGGTTCTCCAAGCTGCCGCTCCAGCAGCCTGCCAGTCTGCCAGAGGAGTGCCAGACCGTGGGGAGCTTTGACAGATGGCTACAGGGGCTGGGATGAGGCCGTGGGGCTTTTGTTTGCCGCTCTGTTCCTTCTCGCATGTGCACGAAGGGATTAAACAGGGCAGGGAACAGCCTGGCTCGTTGGCTTTCCGACGGAGCCGAAACTGTAGCCGAAAACCAGCTTGCTCCTGCCTTTGCCCTGACTCACGGTGACGTGTGCCAGGGAGAGCAGCTCCCGGCCTTGGCGGGCCTTCAGTCTCAGCAGGGCTTTCTGTCCTTGGCGCCGCTGCTGAGATGGCACATGAGGGGACCGATTAATGCCAGCGGTGGCACATGTAGCGAAGTGGACGGGTGCCCGTTGGGAACTGAGCGCAGTCCTGGTCCCTGCGGATTCAAATGGCTCGGTTTGAGGCTTAACTTCTTGGCTTCTGGAAAAAAAAATGTGGTTTTGCTGTGGCCAGTAAGTGGGCGAACTGACAGGAATGAGATTCTTCACGAACAGAACACAGGATTTTTCAATCATGGTTTGTTTTTTTGTGACTTATTTGCAGTGCAACAAATTAAAGGAAGAGATTGCTAAAATGAGGGAACTTCTGGCTCGTAAAGATACTGAAACGGGAGAAAACATCAGGCAGGCAGCAAGCAGCCTGCAGCAGGCCTCCCTGAAGCTCTTCGAGATGGCATACAAGAAGGTAGGTTGACGGTCACTTCTGCTTTACAGCCTTCTGATGGGGAGGGGAGAGTGCGACACCACAGCGTGAGGGTTGAGCTGTGCCTGGAGGCAGCGCCCGGTCTCGGTGCAGCTCCCCGAGGGTAACCTTGCTGGAGGGGCAGCTGTAGAAAGCCGAAGGCCTGGAATCGCGGCCGTCCCAGGCGGTGTGTTACGGTGCTGTCTGCTGTTACGTGGAACGTGCTGGAAGCTCTTCAGAAGTTGCTCCAAGAAGGGCACGACAGCGCTTTCCCCTGGGTCAGTGAAGAAGTAAAAGAACATCTGGACTGACTCGAAGGATGTTTGTAAAACATCTGCAAACTACAGTAGTAAAGCCGCTGGGGTTTTCTTCCTGGCGGAGGGCTCGCCTCTTGGAGCCCTGGTAGGTGGGAAGTCTCCCGGGATGGGTGGAAGGGGCACGCTCTGGCCAGGCCAGCTGGTGCCAAGTTCTCCTCACTGCGGAAACGCTGCTTTTCCGCTGTCAAAACAGGCAGTGCTTGCTCTGTCCCCTGGGAAGGAGTCAGGAATGGGAAGATCATTTCCTCCCTCTTAGTCAGCAGTCGGGCAGAGGTGGAGGCTCTGTCGGTTCTCCCTCTCGCCGAAGGAGGGGTTTCTGCAGTCCAGAGCCAGCCCGAGCAGCCAGCTGGGAAAATCAGTGTCCGGGAGAAGCATTTTGTTGTCACTACAACTAACGAGCCGACTCTTCCGTAGATGGCCTCCGAGCGAGAGGGCTCTGGCAGCCCGGGGGATCAGAAGGAGGAGAAGCAATAAGAAGTCTCTGTCTTGCCTTGATTAGAGTATGAAGAAGAGGTCGATTTTCTTGACGCTTGGGAGAGAAGGGACCTTCCTGAGCAGCAGTGGGCAGAATTCAGACTTACTGTGTTTTTGCAGTATTCTATATATAAACTTCTTTAATGTATAAACTTAGTGATGTGTCTGCTAGATAAATTGTCACTTGATGGGAGTTAATTCATGCCAGATGAAGTTCTAGGTGTGTCTGGCCCTGTGGCATTCACCTGAGGCACCGAGGGACTCGCTGGTCGTTCATTTCTGATGCTTGACACAATGGTGTACTAAATCTGACACCCAAGTTTGGAAACCATGTCACTGAATCAAAGGGTGGAGATGGAAGTGCTGCTGGAACTGACTGGGAGGAGGAGAACACCTGTACGGGCCCTCCTGGTGGACCTGAGTCCCTGTGAGCGGGTCGTGCGGCCTGTGAGCAGCAGTGACAAGGCTGGTGAGGTGGCTGGAGGACATGCAGGTCTGCAGCTGGGGTAGTGCCCTTGGTCTGGAGGAGAGGGATACTGCAAATTGAGCTGTAATGTTATTTCTTAGGGAAGAGGCGATGTGGAAGTTAAATACTTTGCTTGTCTGAGCCTTCTGCTCCATCCTGTGTCTGTTCTCTGCTTATGGCAAAACAATTTCCTTAATAAAACTGTCATTGGATCCATTCTGGATTTTTTTAAAATAAAAGCAGAAAAGTGTCCAACGTGGAGTTCTGGTATCCTGGCCTTTGGTGGAGAGCGTGTGCGCTGCCAGCGAGAGCTCCTGGAGGGACAGGCAGCCGGCTGTAGGGTGCCTCGTCCACATGAGCACAGCAGCTCTGTCTGTGCCAGGTCAGGCCCCTTCCCTCTGCTGCGGCACTTGGGGGGTGCCTGGAAGCCCTGCTGGGGTCTGCAGGGGTGGCACTGCACCTTCAGGCACTTTGTGCTTGGGCTCAGCCTCCCGAACCAGGCTCTAGGCTTGGAGCAGCAGTTGCCCGCTGCTGCTTTGAGCAACCACGTCTGCCAAGGTGCAGCCTCAGCTGCAGTGGGTTTGTGTCCGCTTTTTCTTCTCTGTGTTGTCAACAGGAAGGAAAAAGCAAACTTCACAGCTGCCTTGTCCTGCCAGCTCAGAGTCAGGAGGGAGGGGTTTTTTTTTTTCTGGCACTGCAGACTGTTCCCTAAATAAGAGACGCTCTTGGGGAAGGCCACTCGTGCTGATTCTGCAAACTGTCCTTTAAGTTACGGGCTGGAAGGGACCAGACTCTGCTTCAGCCACAGCTCTTGCCAGCAGCCCTGGGCAGTCCTGCTGGAAGCAGCTCCCGCTCGCCCAGCAAAGGGGACAGAGCGGGGAAAACCCTTAGGAACCGTGAGTGAACTGGCTGCAAAGCGAGGGGGAGGCTGAAGCATTTTGCCCTGGGCACAAAGGAAGGTGAGGAAGGGGTGCAGCCTGAGCAGGGGGGAGAGGTGGTGCCTCGGGTGCCTTTGGAGGAACATGTGGCTGAGGATGTGCGTGTTCACAGCAGCTGCTGAGCAAAGGGGACAGAGCGGGGAAAACCCTTAGGAACCGTGAGTGAACTGGCTGCAAAGCGAGGGGGAGGCTGAAGCATTTTGCCCTGGGCACAAAGGAAGGTGAGGAAGGGGTGCAGCCTGAGCAGGGGGGAGAGGTGGTGCCTCGGGTGCCTTTGGAGGAACATGTGGCTGAGGATGTGCGTGTTCACAGCAGCTGCTGCTCCCCAGAGCTCTGTGCTTTGTCCTGTCCCCGCGTAACCCCGCTCCTGGCCTGGGAGGGGGGTTGGTGATGGCAGGGAGCACCTGGCTGTGCAGCATCTCCTGAGAAGAACCTCTGCAGAACTCGATGGCGGGTGATGTCTGTCCTGAATTCCCCTCTGCTGCTGCTCCTGCCAACAGGAATCCCCTGCACAAAACTACAGCCTGAAAAAGAGTTCTGGAGCAAAGCGAGCTGAGTGTTTCGGGTGCTGAAGGGAACAGGTTAAACCATCCTCAGTGGAAGCGTTTCTGTGGCCTTCCTGGACC
>NW_010391667.1:1212-2683 GCF_000710305.1 Buceros rhinoceros silvestris | reverse complement strand
CTTGAACTCTGGCTCTGGCGCCACCGCTGCTCTCGGCTCCCTCCCCGTTCCGCCAAGCCATGTCACTGCCAGGGCCGGGTGCTGTTCAGCATCATGTCAGGCAGCCGCGCTCCCCAGAGCTCTGTGCTTTGTCCTGTCCCCGCGTAACCCCGCTCCTGGCCTGGGAGGGGGGTTGGTGATGGCAGGGAGCACCTGGCTGTGCAGCATCTCCTGAGAAGAACCTCTGCAGAACTCGATGGCGGGTGATGTCTGTCCTGAATTCCCCTCTGCTGCTGCTCCTGCCAACAGGAATCCCCTGCACAAAACTACAGCCTGAAAAAGAGTTCTGGAGCAAAGCGAGCTGAGTGTTTCGGGTGCTGAAGGGAACAGGTTAAACCATCCTCAGTGGAAGCGTTTCTGTGGCCTCCCTGGACCTGCAGCCGGATGGTCCCGCAGCAGAGCTCTTCCCTCTGCTCCGGGCTCGTGCTCTGCACAAAGGCCATGGGTCACCATCCCGCAGCCTCCAGGGTCCTGAGTCGCTGATCGGGGGCGGCTTTTGCTTCTTCCACACATTATTTCCCCTGTCACAGTTTAAACAGGTCTTTTATGGATGTTCTTTGTTTTTTAATGCGCTGTTCTTAGCTGCGCCTGTATAGGCCACGCTCCCGAGCTGGGGTGGGAACAGTGGGATGGGGTGATGTGCGTCACACTGAGAACAGTTTCTTGCCGTGAAGGACTGCCAGGAAGGCAGGAGCTGCAGCAGGGGCTGTGGGGTCTGGCGAGCAGGAGCGGCTCCTGTCCTGGGGAGTTACTGCTGCGGGGAGAAGGGCTCTGCTGTCGCCTGCCACGCAGTCCGCTGCTCCTCTGCGGAGGCCTGAGCCCCAGCGCTGCTGCAGCGCTGGGATAAATCACCGGCCGGCGTGTGAGGGGAAATAAAAGTTTTGCCCATGTTCTTTGGGGGAAAAAGGTGACGGAGCGGTGTTTGTGCTTCCACCTCAGGCGTTTTCTTGCGGTGTCTCTGCAGGGGGAGCAGGTCAGTGCCAGGCGCAGCCTCCCTGGGCTCTACCTTTAAATAACAACATTCCGTCAGGCCAACAGGGCTGGGGTGGCAGATTCCCGCGGCACAGCGCCTGCTGACTCCAGCAGGGCAGGGAAGGCTGAGGTTTCAGGCAGCTGCAGGGTATCTCCGCTTGCCTGTGGCGGCTGCTTTTCCTTTCCCAGGAGCGTTTTCCCCCGGCTCAGGACCGGTGCAGCATGCTGTGCTGTGCCGTGCCGTGCCTGGGGAGCGTGCGTGGGCAGGACGGGGCGCTGCTGTCCTGCCTCTGTGGGCAGGAGGTGCTCAGCTCCCCTGGGGACTGCAGGAGGAAAGCGAGATGGAGTCTTGTCCCCTTCTCCACCAGACAGCGCCCGCCCTCGCACTGGGAAGGCGCAGCTCCGTTTTGAAACCCCTCTCTGAACAGCAGAGCCGTGCACTGGAAAAGTTCTCTTGAAC
>NW_010391667.1:0-1016 GCF_000710305.1 Buceros rhinoceros silvestris | reverse complement strand
GGGGGGCGGGCGAGGGGGCGCGCGGCAGCGTCTGTCACAGGAGGCTGGAGCAGACACTGCTGGGGCAAAGTGGGTGCACGGAGCTGGGAGGCGGCGGCTGGGATGCTCAGCGGGGCCGCTCGGGAGTGGAGTGCCTGGGTTTGACTGGAAGGGCAGGAGTGCCGGGGAAGCGCGGGGTGAGCTGTTGTCCTCCTGCTAACGCTGTCCCTGTTGTATCAGGCAGAGAAATTTCCACCTCAGCAGATCAGCTCCTAAAGCCAGGCATAATCCACTGTCCTACTGTTCCGAGGAGGATTATAAAGGGCTGTGTGGGGCCAGATGTGCACGGAAAAAATACCTGCAAGGGTGGAAACCGAAGCTTGCTCAGCCCCAGAGGAGAAACAGGGCTTTAAATCCAGCCAGGCAGTTCAGAAATTCACAGAACCTCCCCAGCGTGACCCTGTCGATAGGAAAAAACAGCTTCAGGCTTGGTCCCAGGCCAGGCTCTGCCCAGGTGACAGTGCCACCCAGCTGCACCCTGTGCCTCGTGCCCAGCAGGGCTTCAGTGTTAACTGGGGGCCGCGTCGGGCCGGGGAGCTGAGGGGCAGTGCGAGAGGCAGAGGAGGCTGCAGCAGGCTCAGGCTGCGGCAGCACTCGCCATCCTGGGAGCGCGATCCCGACACCAGAGCGGGGATGTCCCAGGGAGGCAGATTGGGGCTGGAGGGACCCCATGGCCATGGACCCCCCCAGCATCCAGCTGTTGGTGCCTGCTCACCACCCACGGGGAGCATCGCCAGCTGAGGGGCAGTGCGAGAGGCAGAGGAGGCTGCAGCAGGCTCAGGCTGCGGCAGCACTCGCCATCCTGGGAGCGCGATCCCGACACCAGAGCGGGGATGTCCCAGGGAGGCAGATTGGGGCTGGAGGGACCCCATGGCCATGGACCCCCCCAGCATCCAGCTGTTGGTGCCTGCTCACCACCCACGGGGAGCATCGCCTCTGCGGGGGCAGCCGGAGAGCAGCCTCCCTGCTGCCACTTT
>NW_010391666.1:13078-14006 GCF_000710305.1 Buceros rhinoceros silvestris | reverse complement strand
CCTGCACTTGGGCCACACCAACCCCCTGCAGAGTTACAGGCGTGGGGAAAAGTGGCTGGAAAGCTGTCCAGTGGAAAAGGATCTGGGGGTGCTGGTCAACAGCTGATTGAACATGAGCCAGCAGTGCGGCCCAGGTGGCCAAGAAGGCCAACAGCATCAGAAGTCTTGTGGCCAGCAGGAGCAGGGAAGCAATTGTTCCTCTGTACTCTGCACTGGTGAGGCCACATCTTGAGCACTGTAACCAGTTTCAGGCTCCTCACTTCAAGAAGGACATTGAGGTGCTTGAGCATGTTCAGATAAGGGCAACAAGGCTGGTAAAGGGTCTGGAGAGCAGGTCTTATGAGGAGCAGCTGAGGGAACCGGGAATGTTTAGTCTGGAGAAAAGGAGGCTCAGGGGAGACCTTTTTGCTCTCTACAGCTATGTGAAAGGAGGTTGTAGTGAGATGGAGGCTGGTCTCTTCTCCCATGTAAGAAGTGACAGGACGAGAGGAAATGGCCTTAAGTTGCGCCAGGGGAGATCTAGGTTAGATCTCAGGAAGAACTTTACAGAGAAGGTTGTAAAGCATTGGAACAGGCTGCCCAGGGAGGTGGTGGAGTCCCCATCCCTGGGAGTGTTTAAAAGACATGTAGATGTGGCACAGGGGGACATGATTTAGGGACTCTAGTAGTGCAGGGTGAACAGTTGGACTTAATCTTAAAGGTCTCTTCCAACCAAAAGATTCTATAATTCTATGATTCTTTGGAACTGGGAAATTTAAGTTAATTCACCTAAAAACTATTGGACATTTCTGAATATCTTTGTCAACTTGCATGTAACTCCCCCCCCAAATCTTCTCTTGGAATGAACACAGTGTCTAAGAGCTTTGGGCACAGCCTGGCTGCCTGAGGTATCTGCTTGTGCATGATTTGCTTAGCTCAGAAAATGCAT
>NW_010391666.1:3018-12888 GCF_000710305.1 Buceros rhinoceros silvestris | reverse complement strand
CAGGAATGAACCCTGGGTGTGTCAGAGCAATCGTCACACACAGAGTTTTAAAACACTCTCAGGATGGAATTTCTTAGCTGAATGCAAGGAGGTTCAACCCAGGATGAGAAGAATTATGCTTCATAATGGAAAGATGAGGAAATATTTCAACACTACTGGGCAATAGAATGTATTTACAGAATCACAGAACTCTTTGGGTTCTAAGGGACCAGCAAAGCTTGTCTAGTTCCAGCCCCCTGCCGTGGGCAGGACACCTTCCCCCAGACCAGGTTGCTCAGAGCCCTCTCCAACCTTACCTGGAATGTTTCCAGGAATGGGGCATCCACAGCTTCTCTGGGCAACGTGTTCCAGTGCCTCATCACCCTTAGAGTGAAGAACTTCTTGTTTACATCTAATTGAAATCCACCCTCTTCCATTTTAAAACCATCACACCCTCGTCCTGTTACTACCTCCCTGATAAAGAACCCTTCCCCATTTTTCCTGTAGCCCCCTTTAAGTACCACAAGGTCTCTCTGGAGCCTTCTCTTCTCAAGGCTGAATGCCGGAGGTCACAGAACTGCCCCCAGCACTGCAAAGGGGTGTCCCCAGAGTGGAGGAGAGGGGCAGGATCCCCTCCCTCGACCTGCTGGCCACACTGCTGGGGATGAGCCCAGCACACAGTTGGCTTCTGGGCTGTGAGTGCACGTTGCTGGCTTCTGTCCAGCTTTTCCCCCCAGCAACCCCAAGCCCTTCTCCTCAGGGCTGCTCTCAATTCATTCTTCACCAATATTCTAACAGAAAGCGATGGCTGACATACTGCATGGTTTCCTTAAGAGGATGCTATCCAGACCTGCACCATTCATGGGAAATAACAGTACCCAGTACTAGTTTGGGGTTGACACCAACTACAATGATCCACTAAACTTTGAGGCATGAGACATCAACTAAGTACACCACCATTAACCTCCATTGGAGGTCATTAGCACTGCTCACGAGATGGAGAAATGGGCTGGTCTACTCAGTCACCTGATTTTTGCATCCTTTTTTCAGAGCCAACTATGTGGTTATTCACTGTTATGACCTGAAAACTTTCTCTGTGGCCTTTCTGCACCATGTTTTCTCCTCTTGGCATACTGTTGTGAAGATGTGGTTGCACTGAGAAGTTGCATATAACTTGAGAGAGAAATACCATCAGATGAGAAGTCCAAAGAGCTGGAACGTCCTCCTAGTTAGGATAAGAATAACCCAGTCCTTGAAAAATTTTACCTGAAAAAATGACTACCAGTGAGATGATTTATTTCTTTTACTTCAGAGGAATTAAGCAGAGGAATATCCAGTGGGTGGTATTTCAGGGTGGGAAACCTCTACAGACGAATACAGTTTTCCCAAAAGTGATGTAGGTGATGCAATACAAATTTCTCTACTCTGCTTGTTCTGAATTTGATTGCCAAAATTAATTTGAGGGTCTTTGTTTTGGTAAGACATAAACCAAAATCCCAGTGGGCACTCCCAGTGATCCAAGTTCTCCAATGTCCCTCTTTCCTCAAGTAAATGTAGGTGTAAGCTGGTTTCCGGGCCAAATTCTGATTCATATTCTGCCTACCCACACTTATTTTTACTGTAATTTTAACTGGACACAGTTCTTCTGTTGGATACAATCATCCTCTGCCCTTCCTGTGCTCAACTGATGTTTGGCTACGGTTGTGAACTTTCCAGCTTAGAGGCAGCTGCATTTTAAAGTGGGGTAATGCAACCTGTAAGTTCAGCGGATATAGTGTAAGTTCAGAAACAACGGCAGGGAAAACACTATGTGCAGGAAAATTGTAGAGCTAACATGCAGGACTAAGCAACAATCATCTCTGAAAAGATCTATTCATCTTTCTCTTCTTCATGGGAAACACCCAGAAGAGGAGCCACTCACTTGAATTTCTGTCTAGAAATCAAATCAGTGAAAGGAGGCTTCTTCAAGGTTAATTTGATGGTTCCTTCCTTAAAATCCATGCTGGCTCTGAGGTTCCAGAAGCTGAGCTCAACTGATGGTGAGACACGCAAATCTAGATAGTGGACTCTGTCTTCTGGGAAATAGAGAAAGTTGGTTTTGAAAGAGCAAGTACTGATGAGAAAGAGCCATTTGATGGGTTGGAGTGGGCAGGTGGAAGCTGTGAGTCACAGAGAACCAGGGACATAAAGACAAGTAGGAGGAAAGACTGTCATACTTCAATGGGCTGTGTTCCAGTCCTGGACCTCCTCACGAGGATTTGAGTAAGTCATCTGGAATCACATCTCTCAGCTGCTTGACCTTAGCCAATAGGATCAAAATTGGTCACTATTAGAAACTCTAAGAAATTCTGGGACTTGAGTTCCTCCTTTTAAACATGGCGTCTTAGAAGCACTCCTAATTCTTTCCTTCTTTCCCGCCATCTTCTTTTATTTAACGGCAGTATCAAGTTAGAAGTTCATTGAGCCTTAGGCTCATTAGGAGAAACCAAACCTCTTGGAGTTTGCCTGAACTCACAACAGACTGAGCATGATGACAGAAGCTGCCACCGGACCGCTTAGCAGTTCTCAGGACTAAGCAGAAGTCGACTGGATTGCTGTGATGAAAGAAATTGCAAACTAATCAGGGCTAATCAGTGGCTATTTTTCTATAAGACACATCCAAGAATGTTCTCTGATATATTTCTGTCCCTGAAGAAGCGGTAAGACAACAGCTGTCATTTCTTGGCTTTATGTGATATCACATGGGGCAGCCCACAGATCTTTGTGGCCCTGTAATGCCCAGCATATTCAATGACTTCCGTTGTGAAAGGCAGTTCCAGAGATGTGAAGACACCCAGCGCAACGTTATTGTTGGACCCACCAAGGGCAGGAACCTTTCCCGGCTTGCAGAAATGGCAGCATCTCTTGCACCTGCCCTCTGCTAATGAATGCATCAGGAAGGATAAACCCCTTGAAATCATCACCTCCCTGACAGGCCATAACTGCTCTCTTTGGAGGGGATTAGCACAGTGGAGCCTGATTACTGTGCAGCAAAATATCTCACGAGAGGGGAAAACCTTTGCTTTTTGGAGTCACAAATGTCCATTTGCATACATGGAATCAGTTCAACACTTCCATCCCATCAGAGCTGACATTTCGCTGTCTCTGACTTCAACAGAAATGGGCTCCGGCTTTTCTATTTTTATTTTTCACATGGTCTTCCTTGTTTGCAGTGCTTGAATCAAGTAAAACCAAAATAAAACTTCTCCCCAACAGAACTCAGAAAGGCCCTCGGAAGGAGGAAGCCGTTGGAGTCAGCAGACATATCAGTGAAAGAATGAAGGTCATGCTTTGCATAATATATTTATCTTGGAAAACATAATTTTATTCAGGCTATCCAAGAATTCAAGTGCTGAAACTAACACTAAGTCAACAGCACTTATAGTAATGAAATAAATTCTTTATAACAATCCAGCAGAAGGAGTTGACAAGGGTTTTGAATGGCTTGTTTTTATTAAAATTCTTTCATTCTTGCAAACCAGCATTGTCTGTGTTTCTTGGATATGGCCAATGTAGAGACACCGTGCAAAGTCTAAGCTGGAGTTTATTTAGTCTGCTTGCCTGCAGCAAAGAAAAATAAAATGCTTAATAAAAGATTTCCTTCTGTGGGAGACCCTGCAATTTGCAGATTGTAAGATAAGGGGGCTGTTTAGAGGAAGGTATAATTCTACATCTAAACAGAGGTGGCATTCCCAGTAGAAGTTAATAAGAATATATCTCCAGCCTTTGGTTAACCACAGCCCTGAGTGAGAGCCACTCGAACTGAAAGCTTAAACTGTTCTTAATTGTTCTGTAAAGCTCAAATGAAAATATTTTTTAGGCTCAGTCTTCTTTAATCTAAACATGATTTAAATTCATCCGTACTATTTACCTACTGACAGTAGTATATCAAACCTTTATTTCATGACCTCTCAGAGGTACTTGCTCCTTGCACTCGAAGCTTAATTTCTAGCGGCCCTAAAACTTTGACATTCAGTTGTGTTATAGCTACACCACTTGCCTGAGCAGCAAAATGTAGCTTCTGCTTCTGATGATTTTAACTTTGCCTGGAGAGATGTTTCATTATGTTATTATGAGGTATTTTGTGTGGGCAATTGTTGTTTTGCTCTTGGCAGGGCTGATACTGTATGTGTGACTGGTCCTGTGGGAGAGGGCAGCTCCTGAGGGAGGGCACGGTCTTAGAAACGGAAAACTTTCTTAGCCTCAGTGTCTTTCCTTTCAGACTTCCAGCCTACCTCTCCGCACAGTCCAGGGACCTGTAATTTCACAAGGCTTCTCAGCATTAACACCTCAGTCATAGGACAACAGGGAAGAGGAAAATCAGCAAATCCCTTGCCATCCTCTTCTGCAGCACTGAGATAAAAGAAGACACAATATTCTTCTTTCACAGATGTTCTGCAAAAGGAAAGAACCAGTCAAATGTTTGGCAGCACCCCTGTAGCAGAGCCAAGAAGACAAGTCACCTACACCCCACACTCTAATTTTGATTGTAAAAACATGATGCCTTTGCTTCCTCTTCCTCAAAAGGCACAAGCTGTCAATGCCTCATCAAATTCAGACCAAGTTAAAATTTGCATCTCAGTTAAACTTCAGAGGACCATCATGTCAAAATCTTTGGAACTTTAAAATGGGAGAAAGCTGTCCAAATGTCTCAACAGACTTTGGATGAGATGTAACCCAACATCTCAAGCCCTACGAATCACTGAAGTTCCCACCAAATTTTGTCTATGCTGCAGTTCTTTTTTAAGAGCTCTACAGAGATAGTTACATTTTCTCTGCATCTATCGCCTCTTCTCTTTGTTTCACCTCAGAAGCTATTCAGCTTCTGCATTCTGTCTTCAAACCCACAATGTTATTGAGTGGAGGTGTGTTTCCAGAAAATCCCATTCAGTCGCCTTCCTGAGCCAGGTTATCATCCACCCTTCTTCCCTCTTCTTCTCCTTTAGGAACAGCATTTGTGCAGCATCGCATCACTGTAAACAGGGCTGTTAGAAGTTAGTATTTCTGTGCTAGCTCTTCTTAATGGGCTAGATTTTGCTATCTGAACCTAGTCCAAGCACACATGATCCAAAGTGGCTTTGTTGTGCCAGATCATCTGTGGGTGTAAAAGACTATAACCCCTCTCTATTTGCAGTTTTTGTACCACACCATCATAATGGCTTTCAGGGAATCTACACCGATTTGCACTCACTGAGGTTCCTGCGGACCGACTCTAGTGCAACCACTCCTGGAATATGGGGTGATACCATGTTTGGATCAGTTGCCCTGGAGAAAGAGTTATGTTCTTAAAGCCACTACATTAAAATGTCACTTTCTAATAGAATACTGTTCCCTTGGTAGCTGCAGGTTCCAATTTCTTACTCTATGGAGAAAGCATGTTTTTATTCTCCTTAAAGTTTTGGAGTTTATCCAGTTAGAAGAACCTCAGGTCTCCAAACCAAACTGAGAGATCGAACTCTGAACACATTATCTTGATGACCACCACAGCCTGTGTGAACACAATTTCATTTTCAAACCCCGGGTTGGGTTCCACACTGATGGATGACCTAGAAACATTAGAAATAAATCTGCTCTGTATTTCTGAAGTGGCCAAACTTTTTAAGGGCTGAAGCACCCCTCTACACTCTTCCTGTAGTATCTTTTTTAGGAGTCCCTGGAGTATTAGACAATGTACAGTCAGAAGCAGAGGCCAGCCCAGGGTAGGAGGATCATGTCTTGTTCTTGCACTTTCAAGCTAGGGCACACTGTTGGATCAGTGGTTAAAACAAATACAGGCTTCTGTAGTAGGAAAGAATGATGGAGCACGGCATTCGCTGAAGTACAAACTGTTGTACTGAAAGTGTTGCTTGGAGCACAGAGCCCAGGGATCCAGCATGAAGCATGAAAGCTGGGGGAAAACCAGAGGAAATTAATGATTGACTAATGGATTCCAAATGTTGCAGTTCAAAGTTAAATCCTAATAATACAGTCACTTTAGGGTACACTGAGCTCCAAAACAGATTGTTTTTCAAGGCAGAGTTGCAGCAAGGAGGATTCTGGGTAATACTATCTGAATTCCCTGTAAGGTAATAAGGTGAAGATTTAGCTCCACCGAATAGCGTTCTGAGGCTGTTCGCTTCCGTGCGTGCAGGAACAATCCCAGAGCTCTTCCCAAGGCCTCGCGTTCTGTGTTGACGGTTAATCCTGGTGGCAGGTGGCTGCCTGCCATCTGGAACATCTTTGCCCATTAAGACTCTCCCAGAAAAAAAGAAAATAGCTTACTTAGTAGCTGGGCCAGGTTTTCAGGAGAGTGCTTCTGTACAGCAGCCCTGGGTCAATGCTCACGGTTAGATGGATTGGCTCAGACCATTGGCTCAGCACGTGGGACTACTCATTCCTCTCTTCCAAGGAGGGTAAAACAGCAAGTCTACCTAGACGCTGCTTCTCCCAGATCCTCACTTCACCTCCTTGCTGTACTTCTCATGGAGTTACTGGTGAGACAACTCTTTGTTCATTCAGAGTTCAAATGCACCATCTCACAGGTAATTTCTGGCCTATCTGATGTATTACCATGGGTTGCATGTCCTTATGGAAAACATGCTCCTCAGGAGAGCAGGAACCACCAGAACTTCTGTGTCCAACAAACTGTGTGGGGTTAGGTAGTCTCTTTCCTTTCTCATTGTTTTTGCTTCCTTTTTTCCTTCCTTTGGTTATACAAATTTCAAGTGGGTTTGCATGCAGAAGGGACTAAGTGTAGTGCACAGGTACACAAGCAGCTCTAAGATTTGTAGCTGGTTTGCTGTTGCTTTGCAAGAAGAATCAGGATGGCAAAAGCTCTGCAAGAGTAACCAGGTCTGCTAATCTGAAGCTTAACTTAGGTTTCTCTGCCTTAAATCAGTGCTGTGAGCGCTCTTTAGCATGCTCAATGAGTTGGTGCAGCACCGAGCATGGAGTAATCCAAATCACATCCTACCAATGCCAGATTAACAATGCCTTCATTTTTCCAAAATGGCCACTTAGCCAATGGCAGCGGTGCTAAACCTCATTGGATTTTGCTGCTTGGCTTAATCCAAATCCTTCTTCAAATCTCAGTGTAAAACAAATTCTTGGAGGTGATTCAGTGGCGGCTTCAACTAGAAACTGCGCTAGTTCAAATTTAGATTAATATATCCTCAAGGAACTTCCAAAGGTGGTGGGTTTATTGCTTTGGACATGAGATCAGGGGAAAACAAAGCAAAACCTTTGAATGTAAGATTCTTTGCTCCTATCATTGCAAAAGGCAGGCAATGAGATCGAGGCCAAAGGAGAAAATAACAGTCTTTCCTCTATTAATCCTTTTCTTCAGGTGACTGGAGAAATGGAAACAAATCCCTCTACTAGGGCCCCAGAGAGATCTCCTCCCATGCATGTGTTTTTTACATAGTAGAGAGGGAACTGGGAGTAATAGCTTGCACCAAGACCCTTGGACCAAGGTCTCAGTGCCAGGGATGTAATTACACAAGGCTGCCTATGTTGTCAGTAAAGATGGGGTCAATTTTTTCTACCTGGAATCTTAATCTCGTATCTCTAGTCCACCTCCTGAGGTGTCTGGCTCTTCATGACCTGCTGCAGGGATCGATTGGGTTATCAAAGTTAAGTGGCCGGAGTATCAGCAGCCACGTGTATTTACTAGGCCATTTTTGTCAAAAGGTTGGATGGGGCTCTGAGCAACCTCTTCTAGTTGCAGATGTCCCTGCCCACTCCAGGGGGGTTGGACTGGATAACCTTGAAAGGTCCCTTCCAACTCAAAGCATTCTGTGATGATTCCATGAGAACAGCTGCCAAGTTAAGAGGAAAGTCTAAACAAGAATCTGACGGAGTGGAGGTTGGCTCCTTTGTATTTACTGTGAGAAACACAAAGTGAAGACAGTGATTACAGCAAGGCTGGCCCATTGCAAAGTTACCCTATAATGAACCTATTAACACCGAGTCCCAGTGATCTTTGGGAGAGCCTAACCCTGGGGGAGGTAACACCTTTGTCCCCTTGACACGTGTGTCACACCAGCATGGCTTGCAGGTAGACTTGGACCACCCAACCTTATATCTGTCACAGCACCACTGTTTTGTCCTGCTGTCTCAAAGGGAATAGAAGCTGCTTTTGGAGGGTCCAGAGCAGAGGAATGTGTTTTAATCTATTATTTAACTAACTCCTCCTTAAACTCGTAAAACCTTTTTCTGGCTTCTTGCAATTCAACTTGTGCTCGTTTGCACTCCTGCGTTGGCAAGCGGGTAGAAAGACAGCCCCATGTAAGAAGGATTAAAAACATTTGCTGACATGTTCTCTGTTCCTTTATCACCATCCAATGCACAGAGTTGCTCCAGTGCTCAGCAATTCACAGGGTCAGGCATTATATCCATCTGAGCAAAACAACCTTCCCGACCCACTCAGGCTATAGTCCTAGGAGCTGGAATCAGACAGAGAAGAACAGATAAGCGTCTGAACCCCGAGATGTTTATCTGCAGTGAACACAAATTGTGGATCTTTTTTAAAACTGTCCTGTCCCTGTCAAAAGCAGCCTGGGGAAATAATTTGAACCAAAATCAGAAGTCTTAGAAGGATTCTGAGCATTATGGCGTAGTTATGATTATCTGAAAAAAAGAGTGCCAGATGGAAAAATAAAGTATGCCAGCTTCCCCCTACAATGTATAAGCTATATTTGTGCTGCCTTGACATAGCTCTACTTCCTCGCACCATTCTTTTATATCCGGTTGACGGATATTTTTCCATAGAGTGGTAATGCTAATCTTGGCAGAAGCTGAGAGCAAATATAGAAGCTTCGATGCGTGCCCGGAGATTTCCAAGCCATCGGGAAGCGTGCCTAAGAACGACTCGAGAGCAGCATGAGGAAATATAAAAGAGTCGGAGAACTGGAGAGAGCTTGTTTCGCATTCACAAATCCCCCAGTGCCACTAGATTTTAGAAGGTGAGGGGAACCCCGCCATCTTAGATGATAGGTTACTGCGGAGCTGGCTGCCAAGACAGACGCTGGCAAGGTTCCTTGTCAATTATTATCTTATTTCTTTTTACTTCTGCTCCTGCTACAAATATCTGGCCTCGCTCTTTACAGTATCAAGCACCCCACTGTCCTTAATATATTTATCTTTACCACATCCTCTAAGGCAGGCAAGTGTGCTGATCATCAGATTACAGAAGTAGAAAAGGACCAGAGAGCACGGGCTCACAAAAAGATGTAGACACTTATATTTCATTTAAGACAGGCTTTGGACCCCTGAAGAAACAGTTCATAAAATCCCCATCTACCTACTTAAGGCCCATTCATACGTGAATTAGTTTTGGATACACAACTTTGACTGGTTTCCTCTTTTGTGACTTGCCAGAGCAGCCACCCCCTCAATAGACTGAAGCACCGCTGCAATTCAAGTCCCCTCCTGCTCCAGGGCATGTTCAGGGAGATCCCACCAGGGAATAACATTTCTAGGTCGGGAGGCTGGTGCTCAGATATCACCTGAACTTCTTAAACCCTGCTCCCAACTCTATTTATAAACTTATCCTATGTCTTGTCAGTGCAAAATTTTTGCCATCAGAGGGACCTGGGCAATCTTGAGAGATGGGTCAGTGTGAACCTCATGAGGTTCAACAAAGCCAAGTGCAAGGTCCTGGCCCTAAGTACGGGCAACCCCCAGCATCATCACAGGCTGGTGATGAAGGGCTGGAGAGCAGCCCTGGGGAGAAGGACCTGGGGGTGTTGGGAGTGGGGTGGGAGGAAGCTGGACATGGGCCAGCAATGTGCTCTCACAGACCGGAAGCCACCCGTGTGCTGGGCTCATCCCCAGCAGTGTGGGCAGCAGGTCCAGGGAGGGGATCCTGCACAC